>NC_089516.1:124728601-124996959 GCF_036850995.1 Saccopteryx leptura
CACCCAGCGTGAGCTCAGCCCCACCACACCCCACCAAGATGCCAGGGGGCACTGAGCAGCAAACAGAAGGGACTTCTGTCACTTTCTCTCCCCTCAAGTCACCTCCACAGCTGGAGCGAGAGATGGCCTCTCCACCTGAGTGCAGCGAAATGCCCCTCGACCTCTCCTCTAAGTCCAACCGCCAGAAACTTCCATTGCCGAGCCAACGCAAGACGCCCCCCATGCCCGTGTTGACCCCTGTGCACACCAGCAGCAAGGCTGTCCTCTCCACGGTCCTTTCCAGGTCTCAGCGCACAGCCCAGGCTGCCGGCAGCAATGTCACCTCATGCCTAGGCTCGACTGCCTCACCCTTTGTCATCTTTCCTGAGATCGTGAGGAATGGGGACCCGAGCACCTGGGTGAAGAATTCAACTGCACTGATCAGCACCATTCCTGGCACCTATGTTGGAGTGGCCAACCCGGTGCCTGCTTCCCTACTGCTGAACAAAGAGACCAACTTAGGCCTCAACCGAGATCCCCGCCATCTCCCCAAGCAGGAGCCCATCTCCATCATTGACCAAGGAGAGCCTAAGAGCACCAGTGCCTCCTGTGGCAAGAAGGGTAGCCAGGCCGGAACTGAGGGACAGCCAAGCACAGTCAAACGCTACACCCCAGCCCGCATTGCCCCCGGGCTGCCGGGCTGCCAGAGCAAGGAGCTCTCTGTATGGAAGCCCGCAGGGCCAGCGAATATCTACCCGCGCTGTTCGGTCAACGGGAAACCCACCAGCACCCAGGTTCTGCCTGTAGGCTGGTCACCGTACCACCAAGCATCTCTGCTTTCCATTGGCATCTCCAGTGCTGGGCAGCTGACCCCCAGTCAGGGGGTGCCCATCAGGCCCACCAGCGTTGTTTCTGAGTTTGCTGGTGTGTCATCCCTTGGCCCCAGTGAAGCTGTGCAAGGACTTCCGGAGGGACAGCCACGGCCTGGGGGCCCCTTTGCTCCAGAGCAGGACACCGGCACAAAGAACAAAACTTGCCGGATCGCTGCCAAGCCTTATGAAGAACAAGTCAACCCTGTCCTTCTGACTCTTAGCCCTCAGACAGGGACTCTAGCGCTATCTGTTCAGCCGAGCGCTGGGGACCTAAGAGTGAATCAGGGGCCTGAGGAATCAGAGAGCCACCTCTGCTCTGATGACACTCCTAAGCCAGAAGGCCCCCAGGGGACTTGTGGCCTGAAGCTGACAGGAGACACAAAACCTAAGAACCAAGTGCTGGCCACCTACATGTCTCACGAGCTGGTCTTGGCCACCCCCCAGAGCCTGCGCAAGATGCCTGAGCTGCCTTTGCTACCTCATGACAGCCGCCCCAAGGAACTCATCTTGGACGTGGTCCCAAGCGGCAAGAGGGGCTCCAGCACAGAGCTTCCGCAGCTCGGAAGCCAGGTGGATCTGGGGCGGGTGAAAATGGAGAAGGTGGATGGTGATGTGGTCTTCAATTTAGCTACTTGTTTCCAGGCTGATGGCCTCCCAGCAGCTCCCCAGAGGAGCCAAGCCGAAGTTCGGAGTAAGGCTGGGCAGGCTCGAGTGAAACAGGAAAGCATAGGGGTCTTTGCTTGCAAGAACAAATGGCAGCCAGACTCAGTGGTGACCGATGGGGTGACCGAATCTCTGCCACCTAAAAAAATGAAGTGTGGCAACGAGAATGATAGTGAGGAGCAGCAGCCACAAAGCAGGGTCACAGCCCGGAGTTCCCATGGACCCAAGGTGAGTACCGGGATGAGGCAGAGGGTGAGCTGAGACACCGGTGGTCTGCTCTGTCCTGCAGGTGTCAACCCTGTTTCACTGTGGCGGTGTGCTTGAGTCACTCTGGGAGCTGAACTGAGTGGAAGGCTTGTGTAAGGTGAATAATGACCTGAAGTTCCATTTCTATGTCACATTCTTCCTCCATGGTGTTTTAGCATGGAGAGGGGCTGCCTTCTGTAGGATGTGGGAAATTACTTTGTCCCTGAGGTGAGGGAAGCCGTTGTCCTGAGACAACTGCTGCCCTTGAGAACTTGGGGCCCAGAGACGAAATGGGCCTTTGACATTGTCCTTCTCTCCCCCACTGGGGAAGTCTGCTCAGGGTTTGCTGGGAGTTTAGTGGGGCTAGAGCCAGTTTGGCCTCTGGGGTCATCAACCCATTTTCAAAGCCTCCCTCAAGGCTTAGCGTGGCAGCTTTGGGGTTCTGCCCATTGGAAATCTGGTGTACCAGGCAGGCAGGCAGGCATCTGGGCCTGGGTCTTATAGGCTGAGGGTGGTGGCAGGGATGTAAGCATAAAGGTGGGCCAAGAGCACTTGAATTCAGTGGTCCTCAGTAGGTGACCCGAAGGCCGTTGGTGAGCCAAGGAGATTCTTAAAGCCGTTGAGGATAGGGCTTATTTAAAATATAAAGCAATTTGAACTTATATTAATAAACCTTCAAATTGAATGCTGATATGTATATATATATATATATATATATATATATATATATATATATATATATATATATATATCGATGAATGGATTTGTAGCCAGAGCACCATGAATTTGTTTGTGGCAGAAATTCATCTTTTTTTTTTTTTGGACTATAGAGTGCTTTGAGAAGTAATGTGAGCTGTGGGCCTTGTCCCCAGAAACATGACCTCAGAATTTTGCCAATAATTTTAAGAGGTTCATGGACCCATTCATTGTCCAAAACCAACTCATGGACTCCAGGTTCTGAACCCCAGGGATAGAGTTCGAGCAGGTTTTACTCAGTGACCTTATAACCTCCTCTGTGTGACAGAGACGTGCCAATTAGGAACATAGGTCATGACATAATAGAGCATTCATAGTAGAACATTTACTCTGGTGACTGTGATCCGCCCTTGGTGGTAATAAGAATAAGAATAGTAACTCGTGTCATTATAGTTGTTACCATTTGTTGAACTCCTACTATATACCAAGAGCTTCCTATATATGTCACCTAACTTAATCCTTACAATACCGTTATGAGGTAAATGCTACATCCAATTTACAGATAAGAAAATAAAGGAGCCTGACCAGGCGGTGACGCAGTGGATAGAGCGTCAGACGGGGACATGGAGGACCCAGGTTTGAAACCCCAAGGTCACTGACTTGAGCAAGGGGTCACTCACTCTGCTGTTGCCCCCAGGTCAAAGCACATATGAGAAAGCAATCAATGAACAACTAAGGTGTCGCAACAAAAAACTGATAATTGATGCTTCTCATCTCTCTCCCCTCCTGCCTGTCTGTCCCTATCTGTCCCTCTCTCTGACTCTCTCTCTGTCTCTGACACAAAAAAAAAGAAAAGAAGGGAAACAGACTGAGTAGGTGAGTTACCCAGAGTTGCACAGCTACTAAATTGCAGAGCTGAAACTCAAACTCGGGTCTCATTGCTCTAACGTGGACATTCATCTCAGTGACAGCACACTGTCTTCCACAGCCTTGAACTGCAGCTGTTTCCCTGACCGCTTAGCATGTGTTTGCCGAGCAGCTCCTCCATGCCTGTCCCTCAAGGCCACAGGGATACATTGTCAGGAGGGTGTAGCATTTTCATGAGATGTGTGCTCTCTGGAGCCAGGCACATTGCCCAAGTTTGAATCTGGGCCCTACTTCTTAGCTGAGTGATACCAGTCAAGTTACTTAATCTCTCTGACCCTCAGTTTTCTCATTTGTACAATGAGACAATAAAAGTGTCTACTCTAAAAAATAATAATAACAGTGCCTGTTCATAGGTCTGTAAAGATGAAGGAGATGATGTCAAATGTCCAGAGTAGGCAAATCAATAGAGACAAAAGTAGATCAGTGGTTGCCTAAGGTTGTTGGGAACGAACAGATGGGAGGGATGGCTTTATGGTAACAGCTTTCCGTTTGGGATGCTAAAAAAAAGTTCTGAAACTAGATAGTAATGATGGTAAAACAACTCAGTTGACTGTATTAGAAACAATTGAATTGTAAACTTAAATGACCTGTATGGTGTATCTCAATAAATTCTATGTCAATAAAGCTTTGGTTAGAAAAAGATTAAATGATCCTGGCCTGACCTGTGGTGGCGCAGTGGAGAGAGCATCAACCTGGAATGCTGAGGTCCCTGGTTCAAAACCCGGGGCTTGCCCGGTCAAGGCACATACAGGAAGCAACTACAATGAGCTGATGCTTCCTGCTCTTCCCCCCCCCCAAATCATCAATAAAATATTTTTTTAAAAGATGAAATGAGGTAGTGATATAGTAAATGCTGAGAATGATGCCTGGCATATCGTAAGTGCTTGGTTAAGTGGTAGTGGTCACTGTTGTTATTGTTAGTATCACCAACAAAATGAATGTGGTCTGTTGTGGACCGAAAGCCAACAGGGACTTTTCAGTTTAGATTTTGGGGGGACAGAGGTGTGGGGAACTGGCAGTAAACTGACAGTCTGCCCAACCCCCCACCTCACTTGTTCTGTGAAGTTGCTAAATGTTATTTTTTTCCCACACCTTCATGTTAGCTGTGGTGCTGGATTGTTTATACTCATCCTACCCCCCATGGCCCTCAGAAAGACTTGAGGCAATTTTTTTTTTATCCTTTGTTTTGTGAAGTTAAGATAGTATGTATGGTGTGGTTTTCTGCACTTGGGAGAATTTTCAGGATGCCTTGGAAATGTGACTTTTCTTTAATAATGTCCTTGATTTGCTAATGGCCTCACTTTGCCCTATAAATAAAGCAGGTAGGGGGTTGGAGAGCATGCTCTGTTCTTGCCATCAGCATTGCAGAGGCCTCCTGATCCCATCCTTTTTCTTTTTAAGCCTATTTTTCTTAATTCCACCGTTCCCACTCAGGACCTGGGATTACTAGCCGCTGTGGTTCGTGGCAGTGGTCCCTTTTCTCATGGAGCTTATGTCTTGCAGATGACTTGATTGACAGGCAGGCACTGCCTCTTCCTAGATTGGATGAACTGTTCACTAGCCCAGTGACAGATGTGGAGAGAAGAGAGTAAAGTTACAGGGTCAGGGGCCTTGCAGCAGCCCTTAGCAATGACCTGTAGTGATTTAATAAATGTCCATTTTTCAGGAAAGCAAATAATTTAGACCTTTCTTTTCTTTTGTTCCATTTTCCTGAGACACTGTTAATAAGCGAACTATGATTGGAGGTTAATTTAAAACAGCCCCTTTCAGCGCATGGCCTACAGTCAGAAGAGTTGCCTGTCTACAATCCCACCTGCCACAGGGCTTTGCAGAATCCTGGAGGGCCTTTTGAATTATCAGAAAAAAGAATTCTGCTTCATCTGGCTCTGGGTGTATTAAATTGTCTTCTCATCTTTTGTAAAACTTTGCTCACTAGAGCATTCATCTTACATGGTGATCCCATCCTCCTAACTTTTTGCCTAAGTTGGATTGTGCAATATATTTTTACTCTCAGTGCTGCCCCTGCAGGACATACAGACAGAAATCCCTTCTAGATTATGTACTTGTTTTTGTCTGTGTTAGGAAGTAAAAGTTAATGTTTTGTATTTGGAAGAGCCAGCTAAAAAAATGATATTCAGAAATAAATAGGATGTGTTCAAATTTACATGCATGCAACTTTATTCCTCTGACTTAAAATAGTGTTTCCTTGGCCGGACCTGGAGCTGAGGTTTGAAGCAGCAGTTCCCAATCTTCTTTTCTCCTCAGTTCTTTTCTTCTCCTAACACTTTGGTTTGTAGGAACTGGCAACAAGGAAAGGGAGGAACTGGACTTGAAGTTCCAGCTCAAACCGCTCCTGAATAAGAAGCAGGAGGAGTTCGTGTGATAGTAGGAGTCCCCGGAATTTGATGGGGAATGGTGACTTTCCTGTCCCTGGAGAATTGAGATTTCCCCTTCCCCTGGAAAATGTTCCATCAATAAGATATCTGTCATCCCCTCAGCTGGAGCTAGACAGTGATAACATTCTGGAAGGTGGTGTATGGGTCTGCTTAGGGGAAAACAATTCTTTCTTCCTAGGGCTTGCTTGCTTTCATTATTAATGGAATACTGGAAATTCCTATGTGACCCTATTTCTTGTTTGGTGGCATGGAGAGACGTCACAGCTTGTGAGAATATGTGACTGTTAGGCTGAGAGCGTCCTTATGGGGTGTGAGCACCACCGTGGTGCCTGCCTGGTGCATTGAACAGGAAGCGTGAGTTGGACTGAGCAAAACAGTCAAGGATGCAAACAGGGAAATAGGAGAGTGAGCACTAATGCGAAGAGGCCCAGGCTGGGAGTCAGGAGCTCTGGGTTGTAGTCCCAGCTGCCACTTGGTCACTGCAAGCACAAATAAGTTAACTTGGATGTTTGCCTGGTAAGCGGCACCCCCCAAGTGAGCGGATTCCGTGGGTTGTGTGTTCCCTGGACAAATCATTTCACTTCTTGTCCTGGAACCTCATTTTTCTTGTCTGTTCAGTGGGGATGATGTTAGCTTCCCTCTCAGCATTGTTGGGAAGATCAAATCAAATAATAGAGAGGAGAGTATTCTAAAAAGTTGAAAATGCTGCAGGGTATAACGTGTCCACGTCTGTCCTAAGTGTGGGGAGATATGAATTGCTCCTGTGTCAGGCCTTTCTTCTTGCCTTAGTTGAATGTTTTCTAGTATTAATTTGTGCATGAAAATGGATAATTTTTCTTGAGTTGGCCAGTACGGTCAGTTCTTTTCAGTTGCTGGTGTCGGTATCATTCACAGAGGACTTATATGAACAGTGTAGTCACCCAACTTGCAGAAGAGGCATTTTTGTTTTTTGCCTGTCTCTGTTGCTGTTTGGATATAGAGCATATGGGGCCTGACTTTGCACCTTTTCAAATGACTTTGGGTGTTTATTTAGTGTGTGAATGCAGACTGTAGGCCTGTTTAAACTGATGGGGCATGGATATCTATGAGGATTAGCTAGGGCACAGGATTCAGTTCCAAAAACTTTCATAGCCCACTACAGAAGGCAGCAAGTGGCCCCTTACCCTGGCCCCCACCTGGGCAGCTTTCTTAAGAGGCAAAACTGACTGCAGACCTGACCCTCTCTACCTCTCCACAGTGCCGGAAGCCACCTACTGATTCCCAGGAAATCACTAAGAAAAGCCCCAGGGGGGCTTCAGATTCAGGAAAAGAGCACAATGGAGTCAGGGTAAAGCACAAGCACCGGAAGCCAACCAAGCCGGAGTCCCAGTCTCCAGGAAAACAAGCAGAAGGCCACGAGGAAGGTAGGCCCCTGGGTCCTGGCCCTCCGGGCTGGGCTGCAGAGGGATCCCTCTGGCAGGCTGGGAGGAGGGGCTCTGAGACTGACCAACAAGTGAGACTTCCTCATTCTGGAAGGAGAATATAATTGACACCTGAAATCACAGACAAGAGAGAAGGGAGGAGCAGCGTATTTGCCTCACCCTGGTTGCTAAAATGAGGCATACTCTGAAGGCGGAAAGAGATGGTTTTCTGACAGATAAAAGTCAGTCCTGTGACAGAGTAGCCAACTCATTACCCTGCCGTAGGTCTAGGCATAGAGAAGAAACGGGCTTAATGAGAATTGAGACAAACAGCAGAACGAGGGTTCATTATACTGTTTTCTTTACCTTTAGTGTATTTGAAAATTCCCGTTATAAAAAGCTAAAAATTAATAGCTAGCTAGCTAGAAGGGTTTAGAGAAATTCTAAACCCTTATTATTTAGGGACACACAAGATGTTTGGGGTGGTTAGGTGTGTACTTAATCTGTGTGCTCTGCCACTAGGAGTTTCTTGGTGCCCTCATCAGAGAGAAAAGCCCAAGTATTTCTGCCCACAGTAGACTGTATTCATGGCCCTTCCCTCTGACATGACCTACCTCTTTTTCTAGTCTCTTCTTACATAGCAGTTAGTTTCCCTCTGTCTGCCGCTTCCCGCTCCCCTCTTCCTGCCTCGCTCAGTCCTCTAAGATTCATTGAGGTTACCCTTCTCTGGGATCTACCCCAGCTCTGTTAGCACTTCGTGGAGATGCAGCAGCCGCACAGTCATACAGGCAGCCTGGCCTTCTCCTTTCTGGCATGCTGGCAAACCTGTTCGATGCACACTGCCTTTTTTGGTGTCAGCCAAAATGACCCAACTCCCAGTTTTCAAAAGCCACCTAGAAATGCTCCTTCTCTAAAAGAGATATGTAGGTGATAGCAGTGTAAGGGGAGCTGACGACTGACACCCAGGGAAAATACAGACCCTCCCGTGATTTTCCCATCTGAGCCTCTCAGGGGGGCTTTCCGGTCCTTAGTCTCTGATTGTGACATTTCTGCCTTCTGCCCCGAAACCACACGTCACTTCAGGTTCCTTGGAGAAGAAAGCAAAGAGCAGTTTCCGTGACTTCATCCCTGTGGTTCTGAGCACCCGGACGCGCAGTCAGTCTGGTGAGTGAGTCTGAGGCTATGGTCCATCTTGGCACTGCAAGGACAGGTGGAAATCTGGCCAAGTGATTTTTGCCATTGGCCTAGGTAGGAAGTTGGGAATTTGATTCACTGTGCCAAGGCATCCAGCTCGTGGTGGAGACAAGAGAGCCCAGGGTGGGGGAAAGGGAGGGGAACTGCCCCAGATTTTAAGGCTATTAGATCTTCAGCAGAGGGATTTGACATCTCTTGTTGGCAGCCAGTGATAGAAGAGGAAAGGCCTGTGCCACTTCGGGAAACTGGCTCTACTCCAAGCTTTGGCATTTCATGATTATTGGGTCCAGTCTCAGGCACAGACCTTTAACCTTTGGGCCTCTATCTTATTGCCCTGTGTGACAGACATCAGCATAATTGGAAATGGTCATTGAGTGGTCAGGACCAGCAGAGTCACATTTGGTCCCCTGAATTTGTATTAGTCAACCACCAGCATTTAAAAAAGGATAGCCCCTTCTAGCTACCACTATTGTCTGCTAGCTGTCATGCTTGTACATAATACTGGAAACGGTTGCCCTGGTTCACCCAGATTTTCAGGCAAAGCGGGGAGAATGGGCAAGCAGGGCACAGTATAAGCTCAGTTATCTGACATTATGTTAACTGGCACCTTAGCACACAGAGAGTGCAGGGTAATTGGGGCTCATAATGACAGCCCAGAGGCCTCACGAAATCCTCAAGTGTCCTCTGAATCATCAGAGTGATTACGTGGCGGCCAGTCCCATTTTAGTGTTAAAGACACATTTGAGTCTTCGGAAATAGATGATTCCTGTGCGATCTCTATGGTGATTCGGTATTAACCAGAATGTTCGATTAACCAGAACACTTCATTCCCTGCCTGGTCTGTATAATGGAACGCTTGCTGGAGATTTGCTCTTTGTACGTTGTCTGACTGACCTGAAGCTTTGGTCAAGGGCCACTCTGTTTGCCTCAAACCATTTCTTTGTTCTGTTGGCCTCACTTGGCTTTGGAGATTGCTGAGTTAATAGCCAGGTCTTGGAAGAAAGGGGGTGGTGTCAAGGATCTGCTTCTGAAGGGGCTGTCAGATCCCCTGCAGGTCTAAACTGGTCCAATTTAAGGTTGTACTTTTGTTGTTAGCAGAGCTGAAGGCAGGGATGGTGAGGAAAGTGGCCTCTTGGCAAGGTGGCAGAAGAAGGCAGGGAAGGTTCCATCATCCTGAGGTAGGTGCTGGGAAAGGCTTTGCCAGCGGTGAGGGACAGCTGCAGTGGGCAGGGGAAGGTGCCAGGGAGAGCTCCACTCCTAGGCTCTTGGCCACTCAATAGGAGGTGGGGTCAGTGTGAGGGAAGAGGGCCTGGCTGAGGAGCATTTGGGTAGGACTAACCCAGGCTGTGTCACAAGAAAGGAACTCCTCCTTGCTTTGCTTTTCCTTAGACTCTTCTTTTGTGACAGATCTGCTTCCTTAGGGTGGCTCTGTCAGTGAGATGGGTGGTCACATAGTGAGCAGGGGTGGCTGTGCACCGTGCCCCCTTCACTCTCTTCTAAACCCTCATTTCTCAAAGGGCAGGGACCTGTGGCCCTCTCCTGCCCCTCCCAAAGTGCTCGGCACCTCCTCGGCACTAAGTAAGCGTTGTGGAATGAAATCAAGTGGCAACGTGGATGAGGAAGGGTGTGTGGTTTGGATAATCGATAGTTGTATGACATATTAGACTCTATAAAGTGCTTATGGGCAAATTATCTCCTTTGAGCCTCAAAACAGTCCAGTGAAGTCAGTTAGGGCAGTGAACAGTATCCCCGTTTTATAGACAAGGAAACAGACGTGAAGGGACTTGCCTGCTGCATACAGCTAATAACTCGCAGGGCCAGAACTTGAACACAGACCTTCAAACTCCGAATCCAGGGCACTTACCTCAACACCATACTTTGTCCTTTGGGAGAGGTGCCTGACCACCTCTGTACATCCTGTCCACAGGAAGTATCTGTAGCTCCTTTGCTGGGATGGCAGACAGTGACATGGGAAGCCAGGAAGTCTTCCCTACAGAAGAGGAAGAGGAGGTGACTCCTACCCCAGCTAAACGTCGGAAGGTGAGGAAGACTCAGCGGGACACCCAATATCGCAGCCACCATGCCCAGGATAAGACTTTGCTGAGCCAGGGACGCAGGCACCTATGGCGAGCCCGAGAAATATCCTGGAGGACAGAGGCTGCCCGGCAAATGTGGGACACCAATGAGGAGGAGGAGGAAGAGGAAGAGGAGGGCCTGGTGAAGAGGAAGAAACGGAGACGGCAGAAGAACCGAAAGTATCAGACTGGAGAGTACCTGACGGAGCAGGAAGAAGAGCAGCGGCGGAAAGGGAGAACAGGTAAGGCCAGCCGGGGGCGCTGCCCTGATGAACTGCTGTCACTATCCTCGAGCTGCGGTGACTGGCTTCTGGGTGCCCTCGGACATGTTGGGTGATCCCCTCTCTGCCTTCTCCACACCTGCTAAAGGCCTTGCACCCATAGAAACCCATCAGAGGGGCTCATTTAACGCCAGTCTGAGGTTTTGGCTTGGGGTTGAGCTCAGATGAGTTGGGTTTGGACTGACCTGCAGGTGAGCTGAGGACACGTAGGCTGAGGGAGTCAGCTCTTTGAGGAGGCTGGGCTCTCTCTCCTAGAATCCTGGGGTCAGGAAGAAAGAGGGCATTAATTGGCTTCTCTGGGATAACTACAGCTCCGAAACTAAAGTACAGTACAATGGTTTCCACAACCCAACAGAATAACTTCAAGTAGAAGTAGGCACAACTTTGCTTTTTCCCTTAAAGCCACAAAGGCAATGAAGAAGCAGGGTGAAGCTTTGAGGTGACCCAAGGCGGCATTATTTATTTCGTTGGACCTCAGCTGGAAACACAGGCAGCTCTAGGAGAAAACCAGGCTTTCTTTGGCCACATCAGGTGCTATAATATGTAATCATGGAGGCACAGTCTGTCCCTAGCTAATATCAGTATGTTTCTCTAAGTACTGTTCAGAGCATTTACCTATAATGGATTTCTAGATGAGCGAAAAACGCATCCCTGGGCTCCGAAATACGCCTCTGTCTCTCACTCTTTCTCTGACCTCTGCCTTTGAAGCAACAATTGATTGTCTCCTGTAATGTATTCATCCTGAGCTACTGGTAAATACCTGCAGTTTCCTGATTAGCAAAAACTGAAGAACCACATACCGAGTGGGTAGTAAGTACTGGGCTTGCTGTAATGCAGAGAAGCCTACACCTTATTTCTGTCTCTGTTTAAATAGAGACATATATGATACCAATCCCTGCACTTATGAGAGTAATTGAGGTAATTTTCGTCAACTATGAGACAGCAGGGATTTTTTTTTCCTTTTTTCCGCCGGAGCCATAATGGATTGGTTAGGAATGAATTGTCGAGCCGTTGGCTCTGCCATTTGTATTAGGATAAAGAGGAGCTTTTGTATCCCCGGTCTTCTCTACTGAGGGCTTGTTTCCTAGAAGCCTGGACACTTCTTAGTGAACTTACAGGCTTTTGAAACCAGAAGAACCTTCAAGGTTTCCTGGTCCAGTTTCCCACCCAATATAGAGATCTCCACAGCACTCTTGGAAAGTAGCCTTTACTTAAGTAGATCCAGGAGCATGGAGAACACCACTTAGCAAGGCCTCCTGTTTGACTGGGGGGCGGCTCCAATTGTTGAAAAGTAGCTCATTCTCCGTCCATGTGTGTGTCTTAAAGGTTTCCAGCTGAGGCTGTTGGCTTTGGCATATGGTCTGGTCACCTTCCTCCAGATGTGATGGTGACATCTTCCTGAAGGAATTGCCTGGCAAACAAATGCTCTGATCCCTCCTATTACTACTGCCTTCTAGGTGGACATCAGAGAATCAGGCAGAGGCCAAACTAGACAGGTCACCTTATTCCCATCTGAACTTTATGACCTTTTCTTTGGCCCTGGGCTTGTGTTATCTCCCTTCTTGACCTGCGGAGGGGACAGGAAGAGCTACTCCCACTCCCACACCTACCACCTCCACACTCTGTTCCTTTCTATGCTGGTGGGAAGTCCTTGCTCCACCACAACTGACCAAACTCCAGGGCCTGCCCTGGCCTACATAACAGGGTAGGGCTGCTGCTCTTTCTGAGTCACTGACTGCTGTAATGTGGCTTCCCTGTGTTTCTGTTCCTTCCTCTTTCACCTCAGCCCGAACTTGGGGCATAAAAAGTCCTGGTTTAGAATATTTTGGCTGGAAGCGCCATTATAACCCATCTAGTGTAGCCGTTTTGGCCGGGGGGACCCACGAGTAGATCGGGGTGAGTTGGGAGAAAGGCAGGGCCCTCCAGCTGGCCTCTGCGTAACCTACAGCCAATTCCTCACACTGTCATGGTAGCTCCCACATCTGCATCTGCCCTTGGCGATGTCACGTGGCAGCACATGCTGAGGTCCAGGGAGGCAAGTTGAGAACTCCTGGAGGTTGGGCAACCCCCTCATTTTATAAGTTGGAGAAACCAAGGCTGCAGTCATTCATTTGACAGACACACTGATCTTTTGCCCCAGGCTTGGTAGGCATGGTGGTTAGTCTTGTGAGGAGATAAATAACCCAGGGGCCTGGACCTACCTAAAGCGCTTACACTGAAATAATACAATCATGCCTGACCAGGCTGTGGCGCAGTGGATAGAGCGTCAGACTGGAATGCGGAGGACCCAGGTTCGAGACCCTGAGATCACCAGCTTGAGCATGGGCTCATCTGGTTTGAGCAAGGCTCACCAGCTTGGACCCAAGGTCGCTGGCTCAGGCAAGGAGTTACTCGGTCTGCTGAAGGCCCACGGTCAAGGCACGTATGAGAAAGTAATCAATGAACAACTATGGTGTTGCAACAAAAACTGATGATTGATGCTTCTCATCTCTCTCCGTTCCCGTCTGTCTGTCCCTATCTATCCCTCTTTCTGACTCTCTGTCGCTGTAAAAAAAAAAAAAAATTAATGATAATAATAATATGATCATGATGCCTTACTTTCTCTAACGCTTTATAAAGGGGTTTTGCATGTGTTACCTCATTTAGTTCTCAAGCTTGTCCTGTGATGTGAATTATATTCTCCTCATTTTACAGGCTTAGAAACTGAGGCTTGGGGAGATTATGACTTGTCTCCAGCCAGTCGCACAGCTAGTGGCCAAGCCACGTAACACTAATATTAGCCAAGAGATAAGGGTGAACGCAGTCTATCCTTTCTACGTGTGGGGTTTAGGACTGATCTGGGCAATGAGGCTCTTGGTCATGGGGTTCCTACTGCCAATCGGAGATACTGCTCTGGAGCTGGAAAGAGTCGTAAGACTCAGAACCACACTTTTTGAAATTAGGAAGTGCTTTGTTCAGTGAGCTGTGGCTAGAATTAGAGATGTGATTTCCAACCAAGGCAGGTGGCACGTTTCTGTGATTACCCACCAGCAAAGTCCCCACGGTACCTTCTGCTTTTAGGGAGTTTCTGTGTCTTCGGTCTTTGTGTCCTCAGAGAGTGACCAACAGGACAGTCAGGTAGAGAGAGCTGAACCTTTTAAGGAAGACTTCTCCCAGCTGAAAGGCAGTTCTGATTTGCTTTGGGCTATGGGCAAATCTTTTAAAAATTATCCTCATTCTGGGGACAGCCAGATGGTCTGCCGCTTCCTGGCAGGGCTGGGAGTTGTCACCTGCTCATAGGGAAGGGACAGAGGTTGAAATAGTGTTCATTTGAGGACTATTTAGTGAAACTGTCAGCACCACACTAACACTGGTAGCTGATAGTTACACAACTTTGTACTGAGATTCTAATCCCCAAATTGCTCTGATTCACTTTAGAGGAAGGCTTTGCGTTTCTGTGTTCCATTTCCCTGACATTCATTCTTTCCTGTTTCTTGCCTTCAGACCTAAAGGCCCGTAAGCAGAAGGCTTCCTCCCAGAGTTCGGAGCACCACCTCAGGAACAGGAACCTTCTCTTGCCCAGCAAAGCCCAGGGGATCTCGGATTCACCAAATGGTTTCCTCCCAAATAACTTGGAGGAGCCAGCCTGCCTTGAAAATTCAGAAAAGCCATCAGGAAAACGAAAATGCAAGACCAAACACATGGTGAACATCTCGGAAGAGGCAAAGGTGTGTTGTTGGCTAAGGGAAGGTGTGGGAGACGGGAGCGGGCTAGAGTTGCAGACTTTCCAGGGGGTCCTTGGCCAGCAGTTCTCTGAGACAGTGAGTGAGTCATTGGGAGGATCAAATTAACCCATTTTGTTAAAGTATTTTAAACTACTTCTAGAAGGGTTCAGGGCAGGATTTGAAGAATGGGAACTAAAGTTAGAGCTATCAAATAAGTGTTTGCAAAATACAGGGTTTGGCTCATGATGGCTTTTCCTTGACAATCCTTGGGTGTTTTTTGAGTTAAGGAAGAGTTAAAGACTATTATAGGATGTTAGCCTGAACACCTTGTTAACAGCCGATCAGGAAGTTTTTGTCTGGGCTTAACTCACTGGAAATCAATCAGGGAGCTTTCTGTGACAATCAAGGTAGGAGCAAGGAAGTTGATGTCCAGACAGAGGTCGCTGGAGGGTGGAGCCGAAGGAATTCTACTTGGGCCCCATTATAGCAGCCCTTGCCCACTCCTTGTCCAGCTCCTTGTCCAGAGCGGACAGGGAGAGGAGTGGGGAAGTCAGGCTGCACGACGTGCTCCACCCGTACGATCGCTCTCAGTTCCCAAAGTGACTCTTGGAGTTTGGTTATGTTGTCCTCTTTATGGTGAGGAAACAAGCTCATGGGAACAAAGGAGCGAGTATATGGGGACTTATCGGCCAGTAGCCAGTCAAGCATTCTGAAACCCTGTTTAAAGTGGACGTTTTGGGGTCAGATGTTCACGACATTGGTGTTGGGTTTCAAATGATACAATTTGAAAAAATCATGTCGTCCTCATCCTGGGTGAGCCATGCATTTGAGAAGTGAAGGTTTGGGTTTAAATGTATACCCATAATATGTATCTGTCACTGACAACCAAAAGGGAAAGAAACAAAGTCGTGCTGGGCCTGTGTGGGTGGTTGTGCTTTTCCTCCAGCTCTTTCAGGCCCCCAAGCAGGGGTCCCGAGCAGCAGCAGCAGAAGGAGGGAGACCCGTGCTCATTTCCGCCCTCCTCTCCCCTTCTTCCCCGTTCTGGGACCTGGTTCAAGCTTAGACGAGGTGTTCAAACCTCTTTACTCATCTTTAAGCATGGAGATGATACTCCATGTTCTTTCCATCTCACAAGGGTTCTTAGGGGAACAAAGGAGGCAATGATGTTAAAAGGCTTTGACAATCGTGAAGTACTTTCTGAGGTTGGAGTACGTCCTTGAGCTTTAGTCTAGGCAAGAATGAGGGGACAGAGGCCCAGAGTTGCAAGGTGGCAGTGACCATTCCCTATGACCCCAGAGCGGACAGGGAGAGGAGTGGGGAAGTCAGGCTGCACGACGTGCTCCACCCGTACGATCGCTCTCAGTTCCCAAAGTGACTCTTGGAGTTTGGTTATGTTGTCCTCTTTATGGTGAGGAAACAAGCTCATGGAAGGTAAGGAGCTTGTGCAGGGTTGCTTTGTGGTCCTGAGTGACAGCTGGGTCTTGAGGCGACCTGCCTGCCCCCTGGACCCCCCCACCGCCCACCCCCTGCTCTTTCCATATGCCTCGCAGTGTGAATGGGTGGCTTCTGTTTGTATCGGAGACACGGGGGCAGGGCACAGCTGTGCAGGGAAACACTGCGACCCTGAGCACTTCTGGCAGAATGTGGGAAGCCCCCTTCCTTCCCCCTGCCTCTCTGACACTAAGATGTCCCTGTCTCAAACAAAGGTGACCAGCCACCTGACATTCCGGGACCATATGGTTATGCTGCCTAGCATTGTGTCCACTGAAATGTCCCTCCTGGAGAGGGTGTGTCCCTTCACAGGCTCTCCCTTTCTCCATCCTGCCTCTCTTTCTCTCCCAGTCATCACCACCTGCTCCAGTTGCACCCAGGGCATGGGGCTTTGAAGTGGGAAACAAGGTGTGGACGAGGGCAAGAGACATGCCTGCAACACTAAAGGTAGAACATTGACCAAAGGCTTCTTTCCACGGGGGCTTCGAGCCAGGACGGAAGGGGGGAGAGGAATGTGGTCCCCATTTGTTCTTATCCCACCCCCTTTAAAGGCAGCCCTTGTCTCTGTCAGCTGTAGCCCCTAGAAGACGAGTCACCCTTTAGCTCCTGGCTTGGCTTAGCAAAACCTGGCCATTTTACTCAGCATCCTGCGGCACTGCCGTTACCATGGACTCGGTCCTCCTGGCAGCAGAGCAGCGTTCTACACTAAGAACTGGTGCCTTCCTGCTGCTGATTGTATTCCTCCTTAGGATGGGATGGGTAGCGGCTCTTCTTGTTTTGCGAGTTACCAGAGGAAACAAAAACCCCGGGCCCTGCTTTTCTGACTTCCTGTCTTTCTAGGCAACTTTTCTTGCCTCCTAGGGCTCTGCGCATGGCTGGCTTGAATGAAGTCAACAAACATTTGTTACAATGACAGCAGCCCTGAGTTAAGTACTGTAAGGAACAAAAGAGAAGATGACAATATAAGCTCTACTTTCAGGGACCTTAATACCTAGCAGGGGAGGCCAGACTTGCCCCTGAAACAGTGAAAAGAAATTGAAACAGTCAGGCATCGGACACCAGTTTATGCGATTTAGACTAGGTGTCCTGGGTATGCAGACCAAGTGGGTGGTGGGCCCACAGTGTTGTAGAATGTGGAAGAAAATACAGGCTTCCCGTGAGACCTGACTGCCCTGAGGGATTTGGATAAACTGAGCGATATGTTAGTTCTGTAAGGTGGTGTAACAGATTACCCTAAAACTTAGCAGCTTCACACAAGGAGGTGCATGTGTTATCTCAAGGTTTCGGGGGAGGTCAGGATTCAGGAGCAGCTTTGCTGGCTTTGGTTTGGGGTCTCATGAGGCATTGTAGTCAAGGTATCAGCAAGGTCTACACTCATCTGAAGGCTCAACTGGGCGGGCGTTCCGGGGCAGCACCGCACACAGTTGGCTCTTGGCAAGAGGTGTCCTGTCCATGCCACCGGGGGCTTCTCCAGCAGTCACTTGTGTGTCCTTATGACACGGCAACTGGCTTCCCCCCACACAACGAGGGATCCAAAAGAGAGCAAGGCCACACTATCTTTTAAGACCGAACTTTGGAAGTCACACGTCATCATCCCTGCAACCTCCTGTTCGCTACACGAGGTCAACTCTATCCAGTGCAGGAGGGCGCTGTACAAGAGCATGAATATCAGGAGGTGAGGATCACCAGGATCCGTGTCAGGGTCTGATAAGGGCACAGTCTTCCCTCTGCCCCTGATGGTTCCTGTCCCTCCCACGTGCAGTACACGCCCACTTTTCTCGAGGCCCCTCAGGTCTCAACCAATTATGTCATCAGCTTCAAATTTGGAATCTCATCATCTCACTAAGGTCCATGTTCAAATGAGACTTCTTGGGTCTGGTTTCTTGATATAGCTCTTGGAGCACAGTTCTTGATACAAAGACCCTGAAACTAGGGAAATAAGTTACTAGCCTCCATTGATGCAATAAACCGTGGTGGGAGAGGGCATGGGAACCTGCTGTACACAGTCCAATTCAAACAGAGGGGAAAGGGGGACATACAGGGTCATTCACGAAGAAAAGACTCTAATGTTTCTGTGAGCACCCACCCTGTGCATGGTTTCAGAGCCTTTCCAGTTCATTATTTCAAAGACCCTGCAGGGGAGAAAGTGAGGGTCACAGAGCTCAGGCCTTGCAACTAGCGGATGGCAGAAACAGGATTCACACCCAGCCCTGTCTGAATTCCGGACTGCGCTGTCCACCACCCCAGGTGGGCATGCGGGTGACCTGGGATGTGGTGTGGGGGAAGATGCAGACGGCCTGGTGAGCCTTAGATGTGGGGAGAGGTTTCTGCAACAAGAGTGGAAGGCTTCTGGCCTGACCAGGCAGTGGCGCAGTGGATAAAGCGTAGGACTGGAATGCGGAAGACCCAGGTTCGAGACCCCGAGGTCTCTAGCTTGAGCGCAAGCTCATCTGGTTTGAGCAAAAAAAAAAAAAAAAGCTCACCAGCTTCAACCCAAGGTCGCTGGCTCGAGCAAGGGGTCACTTGGTCTGCTGAAGGCCCACGATCAAGGCACATATGAGAAAGCAATCAGTGAACAACTAAGGTGTCACAACGAAAAACTGATGATTGATGCTTCTCATCTCTCTCTGTTCCTATCTGTTCCTATCTATCCCTCTTTCTGACTCTCTCTGTTTTTGTAAAAAAAAAGAGTAGAGGCTTCTGCAGCTGCCCCTCTTTTGTCAAAGATAATCGTCTCTGCTTCTCTTTACTCCCAGAGTTAGCTTCTGCTTATTAATAGACATGGCTTATACAAACCTCAATAAATAGAGATTGAAGCAGTTAAGAAGGCATAAAGAGTGCTTGGGCCTGACCAGGCGGTTGCACAGTGGATAGAGCGTGGGACTGGGATGTGGAGGACCAGGTTCGAGACCCCGAGGTCACCAGCTTGAGTGCGGGCTCATCTGCTTTGAGCAAAGCTCACCAGCTTGGACCCAAGGTCGCTGGCTCAAGCAAGGGGTTACTCCATCTGCTGAAGGCCTGCGGTCAAGGCACATATGAAAAAGCAATCAGTGAACAACTAAGGTGTCACAACGAAAAACTAATGATTGATGCTTCTCATCTCTCCGTTCCTATCGTCTGTCCCTGTCTATCCCTCTCTCTGACTCTCAAAAAAAAAGAGTGCTTGGGAGAAGCTGAGATGTCCCTTCAATCTCTGAACTCAAGTCCCTTCATCATTCATTGGTCTGTGTGGTTGAGGGTCGAGCCCTTAGCATAGGGGTCCCCAAACTACAGCCTGTGGGGTGCATGCGGCCCCTGCCACACTTCCGGAAGGGGCACCTCTTTCATTGGTGGTCAGTGAGAGGAGCACATTGACCATCTCATTAGCCAAAAGCAGGCCCATAGTTCCCATTTAGATACTGGTCAGTTTGTTGATTTAAATTTACTTGTTCTTTATTTTAAATATTGTATTTGTTCCCATTTTGTTTTGTGGTTTTTTGGGGGGGGTGTTTTTTTGTTTTTTTAGAGAGAGGGACAGAGAGACAGGAAGGGAGAGAGACGAGAAGCACCAACTCTTCATGCGGCTGCCCAGCCGTTCACTGACTGACCTCCCTCATGTGCCCCGACGGGGGGGGGGCACAGCAGACCGAGCAACCCCCTGCCCGAGCCAGCGACCCCGGGCCCAAGCCGGTGAGCCCCACTCAAACCCAATGAGCCCATGCTCAAGCCAGCGACCCCAGGGTCTCGAACCCGGGTCATCTGAGTCCCAGTCCGACGTTCCATCCACTGCGCCACCGCCCGGTCAGGCCCGTTTTGTTTTTTTACTTTAAAATAAGATATGTGCAGTATTTATAGGGATTTGTTCATAGTATTTTTTATAGTCCGGCCCTCCAACGGTCTGAGGGACAGTGAACTGGCCCCCTGTGTAAAAAGTTTGGGGACCCCTGCCTTAGCATCTGCCTACAGGGTAGACTGGAACGGGGACCCATGCTCATCCAGGACAGTGTCTCCACTTTTCAGGGCAAAGGGCGTTGGAACCAGCAGAAGACACGATCTCCCAAGTCTTTCACCTCAGTAAAACCCATGGAACTGTGCACACCCTCGAAGTCGCAAAGTGCCAGCCTGGAGGAGGCCTCAGAGTCTCCAGCAGCCAGGCAGATCCCCCCAGAGGCACGTCGGCTCATTGTGAACAAAAACGCAGGCGAGACCCTCCTGCAGCGGGCGGCCCGTCTGGGCTATAAGGTAAGGGGCCTTCGGCCGCAGGTGCCACTGCTTCAGCGTCCGCGGAGAGCTTCTTCCCCTGGCTCCTCTGCGGCCTGGGCGGGGTTCTGTTTGGGCCTTGAGCCTCGTTATACTGCTGACCTCCTTGGCCCTAGCATAGTGTAGGTGAGTGCTAGCTCATCGGAATGGCATTTTGGGTTGAACATAATTAAAATAGTGACACGATATTGTGCAATCCATTTCTAGGCCAGAAACAGGTTAGGGTAGGGGAGAGTTTATGTTTTCTTGAATTTCCTTGTGCAGTGGTTCTCGCACTCAGAGAGGAGGGGTGATCATTGTTCACTCTTCAGATCCTCACCGGCATCCCCTCATTTCAACTCCCAGTAGAACAGGGGCCAGGCGCACGTTGGAGGGCAGGGCTGGGCTCCCCCCACAGTAAGCTACTTCCTTAGGGATCAGAAGGAAAGCCGGTAAGGAAGCTGGCTTTACTGAGCACTTCTTTTGTCATGCTAAGGACTCTGATTACTTCATATCATTTTGTCTTCACCATAGGCCTGTGGAGGTAGGTTTTATTAGCCCCATTTTACAGGTGTGAAAATCAAAGGTTCAGCAGTGTAAAGTGCCATGTCTGAGATCACCCAGGTACCACATATACGTGGATCTGAGTTCACACCACGGTCTTGTTGATTCCCAAGCACCAGGGTAGGGGTGGAAACCTGATGCGTTTACCATCATGAAATTTTGTTGTTCCCTGCGTTTTGTTGCTGTGAACTCCCTTGATCATGTCACTGGGCTCACCACACTCTTTCCTCAGGATTTGTTCCTCAGGGTTGAGCTTCTGGGTTGGAGAGTGAGCCTTCTCTTTTTTAGGCTTCTGATGCCTATAACAGACTCATTTAAAGACAGCCATGTTGCCAGCGCAGCTGTCCACACAGGAGAGCTGTCTGACAGGGTCTCCCCGACAAACCGCCACCTTTCTTGAGCACCCAGTGTGGGACCTGGAGAACTGGCAAGGGAGATCTGCAGAAAACAGCAACGAGCAGCCCCTGCCCTCAACATTAACTCTCTTTAACTTGAGGCTGAACCAGCAGACAGGAAACTGCAGGAGAGTCAACCAGGACAGGGCCAGGGCAGTGGGGCAGCCTGTCACAGGAAGGAGAGCGTGTGGTCTGAAGCCGGGGAGAGGCAGTGTCCGCCGTGGTCAGGAGGGTACGGCCTCATGCTGCCCAGGCACGGCACTGACACCCCGTTGCCAGGAGGCAGCACCCCCCCCCCAGCGCAGGCGCACTTGCTCAAGGTGGGCTTGCACACTCACTCCACCAGCCAGCCTGTGAGTCAGCACTCAGTGGGGCTGCCTGAACAGGCATCTCACCCGGCCTGGGAGGGTTGATGATAGGTCAGTACTGTGGCCTCCTCCTTCGGGAGAAGGGCTGCATCTCCCCTACCCGTCAGCTTATTCACCACTTCATCCCAGACGAGCCAGGGTGCTTCAAGGCCCAGAGTCCCCCTTCCGGTCCTATCATCTCAGCCTGACAAAGCTAAGAATCACTCTGTGGCTGAATGACAGCCCTGGATTATACTCAGAACAGCTTTGATTTGAGGGGAGGGCTGGGGTAAGCATCCAGAGATGGTATCTAAAATGATGAAAAGCAGCGCCTAGAGAGAGTACTAGAACCAGTTCTTTCTTCCTCATTCTCAAATCACCGCCAGAGGCTGTGCTCGCCGCCACACGTCCCCTTGGCCTTGCAAAGCCCCCGGCTGAGGAACCAGTGCTCGTGCAGTCCAGATGCTGAAGGTTTGGGCTCTGGGTGGGGGGTGAGCCTCTCTGAGGACCTCAGCCCAACAACCCACATCCAGATGCATGTTCTTGGTCATGAATACCTCCCCACCACCGAGGGAACATCCAGAGCTGAGGCCCTGGCAATGGCACCTCATGACTAACTGTTGACAAAAGATTTTGAGACTTGCCTGTTGTTCCCCAGAATAAAGGGCAGAGTTTGAGACTCTGCCAGCCACTTGGAGAGCTGGGTGGTTTCAAGAACTAGTCCACTTTGGCTCATGCAGCTGCCCTTGTCCCCACAGGACGTTGTTCTCTACTGCCTCCAGAAAGACAGCGAGGATGTGAATCACCGTGACAACGCTGGCTACACGGCCCTGCATGAGGCCTGCTCCCGGGGCTGGACTGACATTCTGAACATCCTGCTGGAACATGGGGCCAATGTGAACTGCAGTGCACAGGACGGCACGAGGCATGTCCCCCTGCCGCTCCCAGCCTCCCCCAGCTCAGCCACAGGCTAGACACCTCTGCAGCGCCAGGCTGCCAGGCTGCGAGCTGCACAGAGCTCTTGTCAGGAGGTGTTTGGGGAAGACATATGCAGACTGCAGGGGGCACCAAGTTAGGGCAGGGGGCTGCATTCCCGGCTGGCCAGTTGGGTCGTTTACACAGGGGAGGTTGTGTTGTCTAGGGAATGCCCCATCTGATGTGGCCTCACCAGGAAGACCACTCAGGCTTTCTGGAAACCATCCTGATGCTGCACCTGTCTGGGGCAGAATCTCGGGCTTCAGGAACCCGGAGGCTGACCTTAGGGTAACATCCATATTTGATTCTTGATTTGATCTCTATACTTTAAAAAAGGCAACTGTCGTGTCTTACAGAAACTGTGCCCATTGTCCTCTGCTTTATCAGAGATCTTACTTCCTGGGCAAAACTGAGACATGAGTCGCATACCAAGTGGGGGGATTTGGGTCAAAGGACTATGGCTCTGTGTGGCTGCCACCTGCTGTGTGGACCTGTTCTGCTCAGCCCTGCTCGTGGGCAATCAACCAGGTCCTCTGTTCATAACCCCGAGCATCTGCTTTGAGTTTCTGCTCACTCAGGGGCCCATTTGCTACTGAATTGCAGAGCTACCAATGAAGCTCCATTGTGTCACAGAGACTGTCCCAAGATGTGGGGGGAACAGAAGAGAGGAAACTGGGAGGGAGGAGAAGGAGGTGGGGAAAAGGAGTAAGGGGTGCAAGCCAGAGGTGGCTCCTGCACTCTGAGTCTTACCGGCATTATGCTGGGGGCATCTCATTCTACTTTTCTCCGACGAGGTAGCCTGAGGTCTGGACACCCAGGTTCCTACTTGGGCCCTATTGTCCTCATCCCGTATCCCCTCCGTAGGCCAGTTCATGACGCCGTGGTCAACGACAACCTGGAGACCATCTGGCTCCTGCTGTCCTATGGGGCCGACCCCACACTGGCCACCTACTCGGGACAGACAGCCATGAAGCTGGCCAGCAGTGACACCATGAAGCGCTTTCTCAGTGGTAAGCATAACCCAGACTTAAAGCTGGAATCTTCGGGGCTACTCTCTGATTCCTGAACTCCTGAGGACAGATTCTTCACCACTCGGCATCTCAAACCCCTCTGAGGAGGGGCGTCAGCCCTTTTCATCAGCTGCCTTTTGAGTGTCTCAGAAATCTCTATATACTTTAAAAAACCCAAAGGCTCACTTTCTCTTGTCCCTGTGTTGTGTGTGTCCATGTTGCATGTATCCTCTCCAGGATTTGGTAGCCTGCGGGGACCAATTTCCCGGCTAGGCTGTGGGGCCGGCCTCCCTGTGGGACATCAGCCCCACTAATAGAGTGGGTTGGGGGTGAAATGCATTGAGCTGTGCTTTGAATGGGCTATAGTTGCAAAGTGACACTTAATGTTTTACTTTTGTTTCTGTGTTTTCTCCTGTTGGTGAGCAGAGTGGGAACCCTTGGGACCTCTCGTGCTGCTTTATTTCTCACAGCCCTTGCCTGCAGTAACGGGGGGGGGGGGGGTGTTGTCTTCGTCCCCACCCCCCCACCAGTCCTGTCTCTTCCTCTCTCACCTGACCTCTCTGGAAAGTGTCTGGTGTTCAGGCCTATGGCAAGGGCCACAAGCCAACATGTGTTTATTTTGTCATTAGTAGATGGCAGCTGTTTGTCTGCAGTTACAGAGCTGCACTGAGTCAGGCCGCCCGAGGAAGATAAGCAGGGAAGTCTAGCTTGGGCATGCTCAGCAGGGATCTCCTCAGACTTGACCTCTGAAGGAAAAATCCCTGCCTCCTCTGTGAGATCACAGTTTGGCCCTCCCTCTGGCAGTTACTTCTTCAGACTGCCTGAGTGACAGAGCGACGGAGCCTCAGGGAGTTGTACCATGGACCCTCCTCAGAGGTGTCAGTGTTTGTGGTAGAACCCCTCTCAGGCTGAGAGCGCAGGGGAGCAAGGCTTTGCCACAGGCCACTCTCTGGTGAGTCCCCACCCCGCCCCCCACCCCAGAGACACAGGTCGGGGCTCCCAACTAGGGGCTCATTTGTTTATTGAACAAAGGTTAACTAGGCAGCTGATGATGAAGGAAGAAACAAAGGAAGGTCTTCATGAAAGGAGTCCCGGAAGGGAAGTGCCACTTAGATACTTCTAGAAGCTGGAGGGGAGCGATAGAATGTCACCGAGCGAGGCCTTGGGTTCTTCCCAGCCAGCCTCTGTTCTGTCCCCAGTCAAGTCACCTAAAGCCTGCAGTCCCTGGTCACTGTCCGCAGGCCTCAGCCTTCACAGCCAGACCCAGCCTCTCCCTGGCTCAGGGAAGGAGGATTGCCTTTTCCTTTGCCCCATCTTTTGGGTCCCAGGCCCCGGTCACTGAGGCACAGGACCACTTTGTGATGCTTATTCGGTCATTTGTCCTGGACCAGTGATGACTCCTATTCCCTTTAGCTGAACCATCATCGGGGTGCAGGGCTCGACAGGCACTCTCTGTGGCCTCCTCCATGCACCCTGCCTTACGCACTCTCTCTTCTGTGCACACACGTGTAGTTGTCTGCATCCACTCAGTCACCAGGAGAAGCTGGCACAGACGACCATCCGGAGCTCCTCAGCTTCAAGCTCTGTCTCTGATCCGCAGCTCTGGTCCAGGGCCTCTGTGGGCTAGTGACTGCCCTCCTGAGGGTCCTGGTGCTTTCTGGGCCCACATAAAGCTCTCTGTGACCACCTGAGAAAGCACACGAACTCTTTACTTCCCTGACCCCTTCTCCAAAATCCCAAAGGAATTTGAATGTTGGAACCATTTGAAGTAGTTAAAATATCAGAAATAAACACATTTTTCTCTCTTCTTATTTTTATTATCTCATCTCAACTACTAGCGAGTCTTTCGATGTCTTCTTAAACTAACTTGAATGCCAGTGCCTATTGCAGAAGCAAGAGGACACTTAGCCTGACCAGGCGGTGGCGCAGTGGATAGAGTGTCGGACTGGGATGCTGAGGACCCAGGTTCGAGACCCCGAGGTTGCTAGCTTGAGCGCGGGCTCATCTGCTTTGAGCAAAGCTCACCAGCTTGGACCCAAGGTTGCTGGCTTGAGCAAGGGGTTACTCCATCTGCTGTAGCCCCATGGTCAAGACACATATTAGAAAGCAATCAATGAACAACTAAGGTGTCGCAACGAAAAACTGATGATCGATGCTTCTCATCTCTCCGTTCCTGTCTGTCCCTGTCTATCCCTCTCTCTGTCTCTGTAAAAAAAAAAAAAAAGAGAGACTTAGTTCCCATACTTCCTAGCTTGTCCAGGCTACACGGCCTCATTTGAATCTTTTTTTTTTTTTAATTTTTAATTTTTATTTATTTATTTTTTTAGTGGAAAGAGAAAGAAAGAGAGATGGGGGGAGGGAGGAGCAGGAAGCATCAATTCCCATATGTGCCTTGACCAGGCAAGTTCAGGGTTTCAAACTGGCAACCTCAGCATTCCAGGTCGATGCTTTATCCACTGCGCCACCACAGGTCAGGCTTTTTATTGTTATTATCATTCAATGAGAGGAGGGGAGGCAAAGAGACAGACTCCCGCATGCTCCTGACTGGGGTCCACCTGGGCAAGCCCACTACAGGGTGATGCTCTGCCTATCTGGGGCGTTGCTCTGTTGCTTAGCAACCGAGCTATTCTTAGTGCCTGAGGTAGAGGCCATGGAGTCATTCTCAGCAGCTGGGGGCCAACTCACTCCATTTGAACCATGGCTGCAAGAGGGGAAGAGAGAGAGATAGAGAGAACCGAGAGGGGAAAGGGTGGAAAAGCAGATGGGTGCTTCTCCTGTGTACCCTGACCAGGAATCAAACCCGGGACGTCCACATGTGAGGGTAGTGCTCTACCACTGAGCCAACCAGCCAGGGCCTGTTCAAATCTTGACATTGTTTCTCAACTTAATGGGATGGAGTAGTAGCTTCATAATGGGGACCAGGAGCTGAAGGGAGTGTTAAAACTGGGCCACCTCTTTTCCATGCAGATATCAAGTGGTGTTAAAGGCAGGTACTCTGGCTGTTGGGAATAGTGCTAGCAAGTCAGGCCAGGACCTTGACTCAACACCCCAGCAAGGCAGACACTGGCAGGAATCAGTGGGCTTCCAGGAGGGGTGGCCCTGGGTCCAAAGGGGTATCTTGGGGGGATGAGAGGACAATACTCAGGGCCTTTTAAAAAAAAATTAGGTACAATTCAAGTAACAGCTATTTGGAAGTAAACAATTCAGTGGCACTTACCAATTTCCCAATGTTGTGCAACCATCATTGGGTGCTGGTTTGGTTCCTTGAGCTGAGTGTTTCTTTCTATGTCCTCGTGCCTCTCCTTCCAAGATCTCAAGAAGCCACTGGTTACAGTGTAGTTGTGGCTTCAGGAAGAGCCATGAGGTTGGAGGTTAGAGTGGCAGTCCCCTACACTGTCCTACACACCTGCCTGCGTTTGGGTGGACTTCTGGAGTTTTTTATTTTACCCTTTCTATCTGGCGGACGTATTTTAAAAGCTTTTTCCTTTTCATCCCCAAGTATTTGCTTGACCAGACTCTCTGTTGATGGTCTTCTTCCTCCCCTAGTGGAGGTCCCACTAGGCAGAAAATGAAGCCAAATCCCCACAGGGTGCAAAGGGCTCCATTTTGCGCAGGTGGAGAAGGTGAGCAAGAGCATCAGGATTGTACCTCGTGTACAGCTTCCCTCACTTTGCTAGGCCTCTGTTCTGGAAGAATCTGGAAATCATATCCTCTTTTAAATACACAAAAGAATGTCACTGCTTGACCAGGCAGTGGCGCAGTGGATAGAGCATTGGACTGGGATGTGGAGGACCCAGGTTCGAGACCCCAAGGTCGCTAGCTTGAGCGCGGGCTCATCTGCTTTGAGCAACCCTCACCAGCTTGGACCCAAGGTCGCTGGCTCGAGCAAGGGGTCACTCGGTCTGCTGTAGCCCCACGGTCAAGGCACATATGAGAAAGCAATCAATGAACAACTAAGGAACCGCAACGAAAAACTAATGATTGATACTTCTCATCTCTCTGTTCCTATCTGTCTGTCCTTATCTATCCCTTTCTCTGTCTCTGTCAAAAAAAAAGGGGAAAAAAAGAATGTCACTATTTACAGGTGTCCAGTAGCGAATCCTTCTGTAAAGCAGATGTTGCTATTCAGCTGGACTGCACATGTGGATTTCCTATATTGGGTTGGCTTAAAGTGAGGCCTGTTTCTCCTGAGGTCATGAAGGATTTAGTGGCACTGCTTTACTTGTTTCTTCAGCCGGGCGTTTATTGAGCACCTGTTAGGTTTTGGGTACAATGCTGGATACTGGAGGCTGGAGAGTGAGCCCTTTTTCTTATGTCCTGGGGCTTGGAGCACCAAGCTCTCAAGGCCAAGGGTCTTTGGAAGACCTCCTCAGGCCAAGTGACAAGCAGGCCTCTGACTGCTTTGCCTTTGACCATTTGAAGGAAAGAAGGCTATCCAAGCTAGCCAAGGGAACACAGACTCACTCTTCCTCCTTTGTTGGAAAGAACGGGGGGCTGGGGGCCTTGGAGGCAGTACAGGGCTGCTTCTGCTTCCGCGGCTGAGAGGTTAGCGCTGTACCGCTTGCGGTCACTGAATCACAGGCTTTTGTTTGCCTGCCAGAGACCTCTGCCATATGAGCCCATGTCGAAGCCACTTGTTTTCTGTTTGCTGGCTTGTTTGTTGGTTTGTTTTGTTTCCTCCTTTCATGTCCCTTAGTTGGTACTTGGTTGGAGGAGGTGCGGAGGCTATAATGGCACTCTGAGGAATAAAGAAACTGATTGCCAGGGTGATCAAACTCACATTGAGTACTTAAACTTCTTTTTTATACCAAGGGAAATTCACATAAAATGGCCATTTCAAAGTAAACAACTCAGTGACATTTCGGGCGTTCACGGTGTTGTACAACCACTATCTCTGGCTTGTTTCTAGACATTCTCATTACACCAGAAGGAAACTTCACACCTTGCTGGCCAGTTGCTTTCCATTTGCCCCTCTGCCCAGCCCCTGGCCACCACCCCTCTACTTGCTGTGTCTGCATTTGCCCGTTCTGGACGTCAGATAAACGGAGTCATGCAATACGTGGGCGGACTTTTAGGTCTGACTTCTTTCATGTAGCAGAGTGTTTGGAAGGTCCATCCACGCGGTAGCCTGTTTGAGTGCTTCATTCCTTTGAAGGTTGGGTACTGGTCCATTGCATGGGCACGCTACACTTTCTTGACCCATTTGTCAGCTAACAGCATTTGGGCTGTGCTGACATTTTGGTGATAGTCACTAGTGCTGCTGTCACTGTGTGTGTACAAGTATTTGTTTGGGTACCGGTTTTCCGTTCTTTTGATATAGACCTGGGAGCAAGATTGCTGGCCTGAGGGTGCTTTTGCAGAAGAGAATAGATTAAAGGACTGAAAATTGTGGGAGGGCACATGGGAGAAAATCAAGGGAAAGGAAAATCCCCCTCCACCCTGACTGGAGGTGAAGACCTGAGAGCAAATGTGACGAAGCTGCGCCGAGAAGCAAGCCTTGCGGTTTGTTCTTGTGTGCCACTCGTGGGTCTCTTCCGACTTTCGCATCTTTGCTCAGGCAGATTAACTTCTGGATGTCACCAAAAAGTAGATTCGCCTGCAATTGACAAAGATGTGCTGTTAGTGGGGAAAATTAGAGGAACGTGCCGGGAGTTGCTGAAGGCAGTTCCTAGAGGAGCCCTAGGAATGTGGTGACCTAGGGACGTCCTCATGGAGTCCTCATGTGACCTCTTGGTGGGGACAAGGGTCATTTGTACGCATAGGTTTTGGCATGCTGGTTAAAGCAAGCACATTACTTCATGGTGTATAGTCTGGTCTTGTGTTGTGTTAATTCCTCCATCTCTTTCTTTCTTCTCCATTTATTATGTTCCTACTATGTGTGAGGTGCCTGGGTTTAGGTAGCCAGGAGACAATGATGAACAAGATAAATGTAGTCCCACTCACAGTCTTGTTCCTCTCTCTCCTTGGACACCTAACACAGGCCTAGGCACAGAATAGACAGCAACCTGCCCAATGCTTTAGGAAGAATCTCCTGCCAACTCTGAAGTGGCAGAGGGGACAAAAGAGCACTTAAACTGGCAGCCTCGGAGTTTTTTCATGAAAAGCACAGAAAAATATACTTGACTAAGGTTTTCCAGTCTAGATGCTCACCATTAGTTTGAAAGCTTCTCTCTGGCTACCGTTTCTTACTGGAGGAAACCCTTCATCTCTTAGAAGGTTGCTAAAAAAGGACTTATTTCAGTGGGTCATGACAGCTAATAGGTATTTTGCCAATAGGATGTGTGCGGGGACACTGGGGTGCCGTAATACCTTCCATCGGCAGAAAAGAGCTCTGCTTCTTTAAGAGTGGCCGACTGCTCGCTTCTTCCTGGGATTTCATTTTCAGGGGCACCCTCACCTCATCTGTGCCCTTTGGACTCTCCTGTCCTATTTCCCAGGTGTCACTTAAGGGTTGGTGGCAACCATACACAGTCAAATCAGCTTGCCAGCTGTACTAGGTGGCATATTGGTAACCATTGGGCCATGCGCCCACAGATGATGACATAATTGAGTTTGTCATGAAAACCTGTTTTTTGTCCACATGAGGCTCAGGGGTGAAACAGTCCAGCTAAACAATGAATGCTTAGCTAGGAAACAAGAAACCTAAGTGTTGACCTGATATCCATTTTCATAGCAGGTCAGCAAAAGGTGGTTTAAACAAATATTTTTTAATTATAGTAAAGTACCTATCACACAGTTTACTGTTCTCATCACTTTACAGTGTACAGTTGAGTGGTTGCCTACACAGTGCTGTACAACTATCACCACTATTGAGTTTCCGAACTTTCTCATCGCCTCCAAAGGAAACCCTGTCCCCATGAGGCAGTCACTTCCTGTCCCCTCTCAGCCACCGATCTGCTTCTGTCTGTAAATGTGCTTGTCCTGGATCTTTCATATACAAGGCATCGTATACTGTGTGGCCTTTGTGTCTGGCTTCTTCCACTTCGTACAGTCTTACTGAGTTTCATCCCAGTTGGAGCCTGTGTCGGCACCTCGTCCCTCCCTATGGCTGAGTACTATTCCATTGTATGGATATACCGGCCATGTTTTGTTCATCCCTTTATCAGCTGAGGGACATTTGGGTTCTTTCCACTTTGGAGCTACTGTGAATAAAACCGCTATGAACATTCGGTTATAAGTTTTTGTTTGAACACCCGTTTTTAACTCTTTGGGATCTATAGCTAGGATTGGAAGCAGAAGATTTTTGTGAGGATCAACATGGCCTTCTCCCAGATGTTTTTCAAAGGTGGAACAGAGGAATTGTGCTTCCTTATCTCGCGTTGAGTAGGGGAGATCAGGACTAGATAAATGAACAATGTGACCAGCAGGTAATTCGGATTCTGCTTGCAGAGTAATTCCCTAGGGTGGTTAGAACAGGGATCCCAGGCCTGAATCCCTTCAGGCGGGCCAGGGAAGGAGCGGAGTGGGGGGCTGGGACTGCTGGGCGGAGCACAGCACACACAGCCTCTCCCTCCAGCCAGCTGTCCACATGCAGGAATGTGGAGGCAACGTTGCCAGATCTTCTGATATTTTTTAAAGAAAAGTTGGAAATCGGGATTTTTAAGTGAAATCTTTTGTTTTTAAAATAATAGACATTGATTAGTATTTTGGTTTTTATTTGTTTGTTTTGTTTTAAACACTGAGCCAAACCGCAGGTGGTCAGTGAGCTAGATTTGGCTCCTGGCTGCTGGTTTGCAACCTCTGATTGACAGCCAGAAGCTTATCACTCAGCCTTCTTGTGGTCCCCCCTTCCCTTCTTCCACTCCCTAGCACCAGCGGACTGACTCTTCTTGTGGTCCCCCCCTTCCCTTCTCCCACTCCCTAGCACCAGCGGACTGACTCTGCTTCTAGATTCCTTGTCCACCCTCCGCTCCTTGTCTCACTGCCTTGTCTCCTTTCATCAGATCACCTTTCAGATCTTCAGGGCCGTGCAGAAGGCGACCCTGGTGTGTCCTGGGACTTCTACAGCAGCTCCGTGTTGGGTAAGCTCACAGTGCGACTCCCCGCGCACGCCCTTCGGTGGTCCAGAGATGCGGGACTTGCTTTGGATTTCACTCCTGCTTCCCAAAGGCAGAGTGAGCCCATGGGGTAGACCTTCTTCCCCTGTTAGCAGCTGATAGGCCCTTTCAACCCAAATTCTAGTGCATCCCTTCCCCAGACTCAGAATTTACTGGCACTTACTTGGAAAAAAGCTATCACCTGCCCCACCCTGGATTTTTATTTTTTATTAAGTGAGAGGCGGGAGGCAGAGAGGCAGAGACAGACTTCCGCATGTGCCCCCCCCAACCCGGATCCACCCAGGATCCACCCAGCAAGCCCCCTACAGTGCAATGCTCTGCCCCTCTGGGGATGCTGCTCTGTTGCTTGGCAACTGAGCTGTTTCAGTGCCTGAGGTGAGGCCATAGAACCAGCCTCCATGCCCTGGGCCAAATTACTGAAGCCATGGCTGTAGGAGAGGAGGAGGAGGAGGAGGAGAGAGAGAGAGAAAGAGAGAGAGAGAGAGAGAAAACGGGGAGGGGGAGTGGTGGAGAAGCAGATGGTCGCTTCTCCTGTGTGTCCTGACTGGAAATAGAACCCCAGGATTTCCACACACCGCAGATGCTCTGATGCTCTACCACTGAGCCAACCGGCCAGGACCTGGGTGTTTATTTTTCTCTCTGTCAAGGCCCCTTTCTCCTCCCTTGTTTTGTTCTAATCCTGCCAGAAGCCTCGCCCCATGCACATTGTCACCTTTTGTGGTATAGATCACAATCAAGACAGACCCAGCCCCTCATCTGGCAGCTGCCACTCCGCCCCTCCCCTGGCCCCACCATGTACACAGTTTCTGAGATAGCTGCTGTCCTGAGCCCTCGGCCCTCTGGCCAAGCTTTGGTCTCTTAGAAGAGCAGCCAGTCTTTTTCTGCGTCAGTCATCTATCACGCTCATCATGAGAGCAGGGGCTGTAGTTGAGGGAGGTGCCCACCCCTCAGCTAGGGGAAGTTGGAGGACAGAAGGCTGGGATGGTGGGAGACAAACCGCACCCAGATCGGCCTGTGGAAGGAAGCTGGCCAAGCCTGCTCGGTTCCGGAGACTGCAGCGGGCAGCTGGGGTGGTTGGGGAAGACTGGGGGAAGTGAAGGGCAGGTGTTTGACCTTCACTTTAACTGTGACGGAATCTTCAGACGTTCATCTCCGGCAGCTGAGCAGCTCATTCTTCACACCACCTTGCTTTTTTCCAGTTGAAGGTGGAGTAGTATAATGAGTCTCTGACCACAAAAAACTACTGTGTTTCAGGGCTAGAATTTTCACATGCCCTGCCCAGGACGGGAGCCATAGGGATCATTGAACCTTTAGGGGTCATTGAACCTTGGCCCCGGCCGTGCATCCGCAGGCTGGTTGTTTACCTTCTAATCACCCACCTTGGTCTTGCTGGACCATTTCTGTTCTTCGGTTTTGTGCATGTGGCTCAGTGCTAATTCCCTGTGTGATCTCCTTACAGAGGAAAAAGAAGGGTTTGCCTGTGACCTCCTACATAATCCCCCTGGGAACTCAGATCATGAAGGAGATGAAGGGGAAAAGGATGACTTTATGTTTGAGCTCTCAGACAAGCCTCTTCTCCCTTGCTACAACCTGCAAGTGTCAGTGTCACACGGGTAAGTGTCTGAAAGATCTGTGGGGACCACATTCCAGGACCCTGGGAAGGGTGACATTCTGCAGAAGGAAGCTGAGACCTGGAGAACAAGTGCTGGGCGTGAGGGAGATAGTATATGACCAAGGCCAGCCTGACTTTCCAGCTCCAATTGGTTCTCTTCACAATAGAGGCTGTAAGCTCTAGATACATTGACTGTATTTATTTCCTAACCCCTAAATCTAGATTCACTTTGTGAAGGATTTTTTTTTTTTTTTTTTTTTTTTTTTGCTGTTCCTGGGTGTAAGAGATGATCTGGGAGATATATGGGCTGATGAACTATTAGAATCTCTGGAACATTTTTGTGGTTTTTGGGGACAGCCAGACAGAATATTTGAAATTGAGATTCTTGGAAGAGCCATGACATATGGTTGCCATAGCTATAAGGCAGTGGGGTCCTTAAGCAACCCAGAGGCTGGTGTCTCACAGCCTCAATGCCGGTGCAATGGCGCCGTGTATATTATAGTGGGGTCACCCATGTTTGGACACTAAAGTTTACCTGACACTTGACATTACAGTGAGCCTAGTTTTAATCTTTATTTGATGATGCAGGAGGGAGCTGGATAGCCTGTAGGCCGTGGTGTTTGTCGGGTTGGCCATGTGGCCATGTGTGCAGTGCTGGCTAGGACACTGGAAGATGAATTGTCCTTTTTCTCTGAGCCTTCATCGAGTATTCTCTTCTTGGTGTCTTCTTCACATATTTCAAATAACTCTGCAAATACTTTTATGGCTACTTTTTTTTGATACCTAATCTTTAAAATATCAGGCCCTTTTTAAGTTTTTTTAGAAATGTATAGATTGATTTAAGGGAGAGAAAGACCGAGAGAGAGAGAGAGAGAGAGAGAGAGAGAGAGAGAGAAGCATTCACTTATTATTCTACTTAGTTGTGCATTCATTGGTCTCTTCCCATATGTGCCCTGACAGGCGATTGAACCTGCAACCTTGGGGATTTCAGGACGATGCTCTAACCAACTGAGCTAACCGGCCATGGCTAATGTCAGAGCCTTAAAAAAAAAAGCGAAACCCATGAAGTGTACATGATACAGACAGGAGGGGACAGTGGGTTAGGAGCCTTTCAAGCAAGCCCCTCCGATGAGGACTCTAACCATTCAACTGCAGTTTCTCTGCATCCCTTCCCCCATGCCTGATAAGAATAAAAATAGCTTATATGATGATACTAGTAGGGATCAAGTTTCAGGTGCTTTTGGTCCTTATTCTTCTGGGCATAAGCTGATCCCTGAGGGCGGGGCTGGGCCTCTGGGATATAGTATTGCACAGTTAATTAATTCCTCCAAAGTATTCAGTACCTCCTTCTCTGAAACAGGATCTTGGGCCCCAGGCAGTAAAAGGACCAGGGTAGTTGTGTTTTAGGTGTGGACAGAACACAGCCAACCGAGGCCGCATGCCTCTGAGCTAGCAGGGCGGCAGACAGGTTTTCGGTCAAGAGCTGGGGGTGGGTGACGGGGCTCCCCTGCTGCTGCCCCTTACAGCACCTCGTCCGCGGCTGCCCTTCCACACAGCTGCACCACAGTGTGACAATTCCATCTGATTCAAGAACTATGAGGGTGTAGAACGATGACCCTCTGAGGCCCTGTGGGGTTTAGAAGTGCCTTCTATATCATTAAAGCAAAACTGAGTTCTGATCGCTATGTCAATGTTCAGGGACTTTTCCTTTCTAATGGTTCAAGCGCATGCTATCTGTCATCCCTTCCCGTGACCCAGAATACTTCATTGCCTGATTGTGTAAGATGACAGTTTGCACTCATTTGGAAGAAGTGTTGCATTTTAGGGATAAAAATTGGGGGTCTCAGTAGAAGGTTACGCACTGTATAGAACCTTCAATTGTATAAATATCTCTTAAGCAGTTGCACCAGGTCAAATGCCGAGGACCATAATACAACTCTGGCCTTCAAAGAGTCTCCAGTCTCATGGCGGAGATAGACGGGTATACCGTTAACTCTAATAAGAGACCAAATGTCTGAAGCAGATTTACTGTTGTAAACAACTCAAACAGTTCAGAAGAGTATCAAGTGAAAAAGAACAGGCCAGCCCGCTCCTAGCCCCCATTCCTATGCCACAGAGAGAACCATCGTTTACATTTCTTTTGTATCCTTTTTGAAATGGGCTCCATTATAAGTAGTATAATACGAGTGTGAACCAACCTCCAGAGACTGGATCAGGGGCCAGGGACGAGCAACCAGCTATATTAGGGGAGGCTTCACAGGTGATATGGTGTCTGAATTGGGCTAGAGGGGGGGGGGAGATGGGTGTGGCACAAGCAAAAGCACTAAGATGGTGAGATGCAAGTTCTGAAAGTTCCGAAAGCAGGACTGGTCTTCCCCAAAGGGTTGGCACTTGGCTGTGGCGGTGGCGGTAGTGTGTGTGTGTTATTGGCTGGAGGTTGAGCTGAGAGGTTCAATGGGATCATAATGTTTGAAGCGTCCTGCAGATTATCATGCAAAAGAATTTGGAGTGGTTTTGTTTTTGCTGGAGGTACTGGGAACCCATTGAAAGCTGTTCAGGGAATGAGTGAGCAGTCCGATCTTCTTTCTAGAAAACTAATAGTGACAGCGGATCCAGTGAGGGTGGGTGGCAGAAGAGTGACTCTTGGCAGCGGGAAACCAGCTAGGAGGCTGATGTAACATGCAACTAGTCCAGGCCGAAAGTGATGAAGACTAGACACGGGACCGTGGAATGAATGACAAGAAGGGAAAGCCTTGGAAACAGGGACCACTGACATGGGGATGCAGCATTTCTTCCTGGTTTAGTCAGTGCAAGCAATTGGCCCATGACGGGCCTCTCCGGCACCCCGCCCAGCTGTCCCCAGGCTGCCACCCAGTCGGATGTGCTCAGCAAAGGCAGGCTGGCTGTAACGTGAGCTCCAGCCCTGCAGAACAACGGTGCTGCCGCTGGAGAACAAACTTGTCTAATGCATTCCAGAGCCAAAGACAAATGCCTTTTGGATTACCCACAGTTTCGGCTTTTCTCCATGGCCCCCCTCTGCTGGGGAAGATCTTGGAGAACAAGGAGGCCAGGGAGGCAGCAGTGAGAGCAGGAAAGGGAAACCAGCCGGGCTCCTCGGGGTCGGTGCGAAGAAGAACTGGTCCCAGCAGATGGTAAATTCCAGCTCATGGTGCCAGTAGAAGTCTGGGAAAGCCTGCTAAGAGTTGTAGGTTCTGGAAGGCCCCTTCGCCTCCTGCTCCCACTCTTTGGAAGAGGTCAGTCATGGGTTGAGTGCTCGCCATTCAGCTGAAAGCCAGGCCAGCCAACAGAGCAGGCAGGAGAAAAATTTTGCCTCAGTTACACCCAAGGAGCCTCTGGGTTAGTGGTGGGAGGTAGTCCGACTGGCAGCTCCCCTGGGCCTTCCAGAGTGCTTCCAGCACGGCAGCCGCTTCCCCTGAGCCCCCTCCCCTAACCTCCATCCTTGCCTCTTTCAGGCCCTGCAACTGGTTTCTCTTTACTGACGTCCTGAAGAGGCTGAAGCTTTCCTCCAGGATCTTTCAGGCTCGGTTCCCGCACTTTGAAATTACCACCTTGCCCAAGGCTGAGTTCTACAGGCAGGTGGCCTCCAGTCAGCTGCTGACCCCCGCCGAGCGGCCCGGAGGCATGGACGAGTGCCCCCCAGGCTCCTCTGAGACTGTGGAGCTGGTGCGGTATGAGCCCGAGATACTACGGCTCCTGGGGTCCGAGGTGGAGTTCCACCCTTGGAATAGTTGACGGGGAACACAGCTCCTCCCTTTTCTTCTTTCTCCTCCCGAGTTCACCCTTCCCCACCTCCCATGTTTCCCCCCACTGAGCGCACCAGACTGCAGAATGAGGCAATAATACGGACCAACAAGAAGCCGCCTTATCAATGCCAGCATTAGTGACTGGATTTATTTGGGGGGTTACAATTAGTTCTCATCTCCTTGTCATTGTTATTGTTGTGTGGTTGGTGATGGGGGTGGAAAGTTAAACTCCATGTCTGAGGACAAGAGGTCCCAGGGGTGGTGGGAGGTGGCACCAGGGTCCCTTGGACTGGCCTCCTTGTATATGACCAAGACCAAACCTGGGCCCTGGGTGGCCGTGGCCTGTCTGGAGGAGAAAGGAGAAAAGCCGAAATCTCTGTGTGCCCCTTCCATTCCCCTGTGTTCTTCTGTCTTCCATAGTATTTATTTTATTAGTATTTAATTTGTGTTTCATTGGTTTCTGATAAGTCTGTATCACTGTGATAATTTGAGACAACTTGTATTGAGGGACTTTCTTCACCTCCTTTCTTTGTTTTGTTTTTGTTTTCTTGATGAGATCTGGAGCTGCTCCTTCCCTCCCTCTGACAACATTGTCCCCCAGTGGGAAGGGGCCCAGAGGGACGGGCTCATCCACTTAGGACTAATGACGGTGGCTGGTGCTGACCCAGGGCTGGGGGCTTGGGGGTAAACCCTGAGGCTTTGGTGCTCCCCTACCCCCAGTTTCTTCTCTCTCACCACCCCACCCTTTGCAGCAGCCCCGCTGTCTTGAGATTAGTGTTTACTGGGGAAGGGACAGGACTGTGGGATTGAGGGGTTAATGAGTGACTCTGATAGAGGAGAGTTGAGAATGGGCCTGAAGGGTAAGGTCACCCCCTCCTCACTCTTTCCTCACTGCTCCCCTCGGAGCTCACGATAAGGGTGTGGCCCTGTGGCTCTCCCCCTCTGCCCCCACCCCCTGTCGCCCCACCCCGGTCACCCGTCACCCTCTCTGACACTGAGCCTACCAGCCCTCGCCCCCCAGTCTCTCCCCATCATCAGACTGACAGGACCCCTTTTCTCTCTCTCCTCTCTCTCCTTCCTCCTTCTCCCTCTGCACAGTTTTCTTCTTGGGGGTCTGCAGAGCTCTGGGGTTGACTGCCAGTTGTGAAGTTCAGGCCTCAGCTGTTTCCTAGGTGAGGGCAGGAGACTGGTCCCGGGCAGGACCCGGGGCTGAGTGCGCAGCCTTCAGCACTGGGCTTGTTCAGGGAGAGAGAGGGAGGAGCTTGGGCTGCTTCCCTGTCCCTGCCCCTATGTGGAATTGTCTTTCCCGCTCCTGTTCTTATTTTTCTACCAATTGCTATTTTTCCGAACAATCCTTGTAGAGAGTATGTGCCATCGAAAGGCAGGAGGGCCCAGCTGTGGCCGGCTCTGGTTGCAGATGGTACGGTTTTATTGTACAGGTGCTAAAACAACAACAACAAAAGAAGAAAATGGAAAAAAAAAAAAAAAGACAAAAAAAAGCCAGTGTAAGGATGAGGACAATCTGTTCTCAGGAGACTCCTGACCCACTCAGGAGCATCGGTGGTTATTTTCTTTGTATTGTGTTTGTTCTTCGTTGCTAGGGGGAGGTTCTCAGCCCCTTTCTGTAGGACTGCTCCCCACTCGCACCATACTGCCCAGTTGGTTTTGAACAGTTGTTCTCCCTTTTAAAACAAACAAACAAAACAAACAAACTACATATACATATATATATATATATATATATATATATATATATATATATATATATATATATATATAGTTGAGGGGGTTTGGGGTTTTAATTTTTTGGTTTTGTTGGGGTTCATGGTATTTTGTGGTTTATTTTATGTTTGCCTTTACTTTTTTGCATTCGGGTGTGTATTCTGCTGCCCTTTATGTTTCATTTTAAGCAACTGGCTGTGGAGTCAAAAACACTTACATACTGAAAACCTGTGTCAGGTCTCCAGTCTCCTGTCTCTCTTTGCTGTTCTCCGGTATCTGGTTTTCCACTTTTCAAGAAGACGGGCATGTTGGTGAGGTCAGAGGGGAAAGCCCAGGTCCTTCAGGTGCAGCAGAGGAGGACAGGGAGGAGCGGCTAGTGGATATTTGGGCCACTGGGGCAATCTGTGGAACGGAAAGGAGAGGGAGGGGCAGGTCCTGGGAAGAATTGCTTCTCTGCATTGGCTTAGGCTGTATGTGCCTGGGTGTGCACACTGAAGGAAGGAGCCTTCTCTTCCATAGCCGAGGCATGGTCCTCTCTAACAAGGAAACCACCTGCCTCTGGCTCTTTCTGCCCCGGACCACCCACGTAGGCATGTGAGTGCCAGGTCTTATATCAGACCTCACAGTTGGGCCCCTGTCCTGGCTGCCCACCCACATAGTGCAGACCTTCCAAGGTTCTGGTTTCCTAAATCCAACAATTATGAAGGCAAGATGTTCAACTTGCGTGGATGCCCTGAATTTTAGAGCTTTTCTTCCCACTTCTGAAATACAGTGGTGGAAGCTGTGATTCCTTCTGACCACTGACGGCAGAAAGTACCTACTGCAGTTTGTGTGGGAAGGACATGTTGGACAAGCCTGGGAGGCCATTGGAAGCAGTATCCTTCGGGCCTCTCACTGTGGCTTAGGTCTCTGGAGAGGCCTGTCCGTGTATAGGCCCGGAGATCTGCAGGTCTGGCCAGCTGGAATCCAGCCCCAGAAAAGAACTGAGCTTCTCTCTGCTCAGACCCCAGGAGTAGCCCCAACCAGAGTCTTTCTGAGCAGATGGAGGAGTATCATCCCTTAGGAGCCCCAGCACGAATCATCCTCACCTGTCTGCTTCCCCACTTTCTCATCCTGAGGCCCTCTAGAATAGGCGCTTTCTCAGGTTCCCGAACAACCTCATAACAGTACTGATTCTAGGTCAGTTCCTGTTTGGCACTGGCCGTCAAGAACTCGGATATGTCAATAGGTCATGAGAACCACGTGGTGAGTGTAAGCACTCGGGCCCAGGACAGTCTGGGAGTGTGAAGAGGTGGACAAGCGCACTGGGTGGTCGGGAAGACTTTCTGGGGGAGGTGGCGCCCATATGCTGTAGTAGAAAAGTAGGAATTCGGGGTGGCAGGGAAAAGCCTTTGAATTAAGGAGACAATCAGAGAAAAGGCTTGGGGACAAAGAAGATGGTATGTGCAGGAAACGACAACCCACTTCAGTGTCGCTGCAGCTGGAAGGGCCGGATGGGGAGGGAGGACACAGGAGCGCTGCAGTCCATGGCAAGGCAGCATAGCTTGGCCTTTTTGCCTTAGGTGGTAGGGACCCATGGAAGCCTGGACACTGTAGTAACAGTGGTAAAAACGTGTTGAAGGTGGGACAGGGGGAGGAAAAGGTAAGTGCTTGAGATTCCTTGAAGGAAAACATGGATGCAGGGAAAGCGGGTTCGACAAGGATTTATTTCCTTTTCAGGGGGAAGAAGATGCTGTGGGCAAAGTCAGAGTGACCCAAAGGAGCAGGCAGTGTTCTTTTGTGGAGTCCTGTCAGCTACTGGGACCGGGTCTGTGTGTGTGAATGCACACACCCTTTGTTCCTCTGGAGGGAGTAGGAAGAGTTCAAGGTGGAACTAAACAGCAGTTTCTTCTTTTGCTTTTGGGTTCCTTACGCCACACCTTTCCCGAGTCCACGCACTGCCCTTCAGCCTAGGCCGGAAGATCAAAGCAGGAGGCTTGGGCCTGATAGGAAATCTGCACCCTGGTGGAGACTGGGGTGAGGACAGTGGCCTTTTACCAAATTACCTCCTAATCCTTTCAGTGTGGCTTCAGTGAAAGTGCCAGCTCCACCACTGACGACCTAGGTTGGTTGACCTTGGGCAAGAACCTAATATTTCCGAGCCTTACTTGCTGCATCTGCCAAATGGAGCTCAATTTTCCAACCACGGAAGAGAAAACATGGCTGTTCAACTGAAGCTATTCCTCTCACATGCCGAGCTCATGAGCCTACAGTGGATGATGGTCTTACCAGAATGTTCCTCTTTGGGGTGCAGGGCTGGAACGTAGGTCCTGTTCAAGGGACCACATTCCAGGAGGGATGACAGCCTGCCGTCTCTGCGCTCCTATTTGGGGGATTAGGGGCTGGGGGAAAATTGGGCAGTAAACTCTTGTCCCTTCCATATTCTGACCTATAATGGGGGAAGCTTATTAGGTGTTTTTATTGTGTCCTGACCGCTAAGGCGCGCGCATGGCTGGGTAAGAGGGTCCGTCTACTTAGCTGCGGGCCTGGGGGTTAGTGCTCGGCCTTCTGGATCCTGCGGCCTGGCGGGCTACGGCTCCACGTGTTCCCCTAAACCAGGATTGGCGCAGCGAGGCGGGGCTGGAAATCCAGGGGAGTTGGGCGCCGGTGGCGATGCATCCCGGCCCAGCGGCCGCCCTGGAGCCAGGCTGCCGGCTCACGCTGCAGGCAGTCGTTACCCTCCACTGGCAAACGGGGGTAGCTGGCGCCCTGATCACTCTCCGATTTCAAGGTAGAAAGCGGCCGCTCCGTGGAAGTGTAGTTAAAAACAGGCCGCTTGTTAGTTTATTTTGTTAATATGATCTTGTTAACCACTGTCACCCCAATAGAGTCCATTAAAAAGGGGAAAAATAGAGGCAGAGCAGGCCACGGATGGGCAGTGGCGCAGGCCGGGCGGCCGTCGGAACACTCGCAGCGCCCGGGGGTGGAGGGGCGGGGAGAGAGCAGGGCAGCTGTGCTGCGGGGCCTCTGGGGGCTCACCTGCGGGTCGAGGGTCAGGGAGGGCCCTCCAGGGCGGGGTCAGGGCACAGCCAGCCAATGGGGAGAGGGTGTGGAATCCACGGCTACATTTATCCTGAAAAGTGGAGGGGGCGGGAGCCCGGGGAAAGTTCGAAGCTCCAGAGCATTGGAAGGCCTTGGTGGAAGCCGAAGTCACTCAGGGATAGTTGGGGGCTCAGGGTCAGGGCAGAGGGACGAAAAGATGCCGGCCCTGGCAGCCTCTGCCGGAGCGGCAGGCCCCGCCCCTGCCGCCTTTCCTTTCCTGGGCTCGGCCGGGCCACCCGCCTGCGGCCGTGGGCTGGACAGCACCGCCTGCTGGCCGACTGCCCCGCCATGTCCGGTGTGCCAAAGCAGAGGTTCTCGGAGGCTGCGACTGCCTGGAAGAACTGCTGGAAGGGGAGTGAGCTCGCTCGCCTTGGAACCAGCAGCTTTGGAGCTGGATTGGGTCAGAAAGATCTCTATATTCGTGAGGATAGCTTCTTGTCCTAACCCTCCACTGAACCTGACCTTTCAGTCACTCAGTCCCACCCAGGAGTAAGGAAATGGTCATAAGGCTCTCCCAGGAAGGGGCAGCAGCAAAGGGCAGTTCAGGAGTCTCTCTCAACACCTGGGGACAGCAAAGGCACAGATAGAGGCAACCTTGGCCTCTTTCTGGTCCCAGACACGGGCAAAGAAAGCAGCTGCCTGCAGTGTTGTACGAAAGATTTAAAAAGTTGTGATAGCCCACAAGTACGGGTTGTCCTCAAGGACCCTCTCTTGCCTGCCTTAGCATAGGGCTGCAATTCCCATGATTAAATACAAGACTCATTCATTCAATAAACATTTATTGAGCACCTACTGTGTGCCAGGCACTGTGCTAGGCGCTGGGGATACATCAGTGACTAGCACACAGTCCCTGTCCTTGAGGAGCTCACAGTCTATTGGAGGGGAAACACAGAAACATGTAACTAAGGAACTACCATGTGCTAACCGCTACAGTAAGAGGTATATACAAAGTGCTGTAGGAGCCCAGGGCAGGGAGTAATACATCAGCTCCTGGGGGCAAGGCGCAGGTGTCTTGACTCCATTAAACCATCGCAAAAGCAGAGATGTTACCACATGACCCTGGTTAGAAGAAACCCTTCTCCTGAGGTCCTCCTCAGGCCCTCACCCATAACGATATCAGCACAGGTTAGTTTGTCATATTAGCTAACTTAACACTTTGAGTTAGGAAAGAAACTGGACAGGGAAGTTTCTTTCCCGGTAGAGGACATTCAAAGTAGTAACAACTCTTAGGTGTGGAGGCTGGGGGCGGGGGGGGAGCCAAGAGGGCACTGGCCCAGGGGTGCAGGCCCTGAGCAGTGGAGCACCTGGGGTGAGTGCCTGTGCAGAGGGGAGGTTGGGGTCACCTACCTCAAAGTTTGGGCCCCATCACTCACCAGCTCAATCAGTAAGCATTTGCTGATGCTTCCTAGATGGCTTGTATGTAGTGTGCCCTGTTCTGTGGGTGATGCAGTCCCGCCCCTCAGAAAGTAACACACTAATTAGGGAGACTAAATAAGTCCAGGTCTTTGAAGGTTGAAGTAACAGTTTGTGATTATAACAGAGGAGATGGCACAGGCTGTTTGTGATCAGTTACCAAAAAAGCGGCAATTGCTCCAAGTTCCAAATAAAGGACTCAGGAAAGGATGGATAGTATTCAGTTGATACTGGTGGGGTGGGAGAAACATTCTGATTGAACAGAACCAAGTAAAGTAAGAACAGGGAAGTGGGAAACTTGAACAGAGTCTTATTCAAAGGCCAGTAGGTCCATTGGTTTGGCTGCAGCAATACATTGGCTTAGGAAAGCACTGTAAGAGATGAATGGGGGGATCAGACGGGACTCAAGGTGAAGGACCTTGCTGGAAGGTCAAGGACTTGGGACCATGCTAAGCTCAAAATACTATTGGAACTACTGCCTTGAGCCCTAAAGTACCCCTCACCCTTTCTCCAGAAGCCCTGGACCACCTTGTGACTCAGCAAATAAAGGGTTAATGCCCAGGTGCCTAGAATGGACTGGAGGTTATTTTGAGTGACACCCCCGCCTGTAGGCAATAAGGAGCCCCTGTAGGCTTTTATGCAGATCCGAATTGGCACCCTGGAAGATTGGAGGGGACAAGACAGGTCACAGTGGGGCTCTGGATGTGTCTGGGGAGAGGATAAGCTCTGGGTAGTTTGAGGCTCTGCAAATGTGGAAGAGAGGCCAGATTTGAGAGACATGGCAAACAGCACTGGACTTCAGGAGATGGAGGAGAGGACAAGGTCAAGTGAAGGCAGCCATAAGTTGGCTCTGAAATGTCAAATATTGAGCTTAGATTGTCAGGAAAGTGGTGGCACCATTAACAGAAATAAGCAAGTCATGACACCTTTATTTTCTTGGAAAAGGTGTGTGCGTGTGTGCGTCTGTGTGTATGTAGCAACTTTCAAAATCAACTTTTGGGAAAAGGGCTGTCTTTGCAGGCCGGGCAGTCACCTCGGTGGAAATGTCCAGCAGCCCCCTGGACGTGTGAACCGAGCCAGGAGCTGCGGAGAAAAGTCGCGGCTGCAGCTCTGGATTTCAGAGTCATCCTTACAGAGCTGAGCCAGAGCCAAGCGGGTGGATGAGACCCTGAGGGCCACCCACACCGAAAGCGGACCCAAAGCCAGCACGGCACAGAGAATGGGTAACGGGGGGCCCAGCTGGGCCCAGCTAATGCAGGAGGCGATGGGAACTAGTGTCACATGTTGTGAGGGCTCATAGGGGCCAAGAACTTTGAAGACATTTGATGTCACCATGAATATATCAGTGACCTACAGATTTCTATGGAATGGGGGGTGAGGTGGACAGGGCTACCGCTAACCCATGCAGCTTCTTTATTCCAAAAAACCCAAAAAAAACACTTATCTGACTTTCTCAAGATGCTTTACTACCCTCCACCAGGAAACTGTCATAATAAACTGAACTGCTAGAAAAAAGCACTGTAAGGCCAAGTACAGGTGGTATGTAATAAATGCACATGCACATATATACAGTTCCCCCTGGGGGAGAAACAGGAAGAGAGTGAGTGAGGGTGACAGTAGTCTGGGCAGTAACGGAACAGAGAGAGGGAACAGCAACCTAGGGAGGTAGTTAGATCAAGTGGATGGTTTTGCACTGAGGACATAGCAAAGGTCCTGAGGCACGGATTCACATTAACCAAATTCACTAGACAACAAAATTGTTTCCAAGGCTGATGTGTCTTGGCTCTTAGCTTTGCCCCCACACTTGGCAGGAGAGGGGCAAGCTTATTCAAAGGAGAGAGGAGGAGATCCAGGCCCTAGGTAGAGGAGTTGACTTTCAGAGAGAACCGGCCGACCCCTCCTCAGAAAGAGGAAAGACGGAAGCAAGAATCCACGGTAGGCCACACTTGCTGGCTCCTGGCTCCTTGGTGGAGGAGGAATCAGGGTCAGGTGCCAAAGCTGGAGAAGAGGGGCAACAGTCCGGGTGACTGTGTGCTGTAGCCGCGGCGGGGCGGGCGGGCAGGCAAGCTTACGAGATGAGCAGAGGCCGGCTGCGCGGCCCCCATGAGCGGACGGTGACGGAGGCCGACCCGTCTGCACCACTGCATGGCTACCCCCGCAGTGCCTGACAGCAGCAAGACAGCAGAAGCGAAATTAATCAAGAGGGAACCCAAGATTCGGGGTGTAGGCCAGGCACAATGACTGGTCCGACAGCCCCAGGCCTTGTACAAACATTCAATTAAGTCAGCCCTACCTGGAGAGTCGGTGGCTGGGTTTTACCCCGGCGGGGCAGCCCCCCAACCCTTCAGCACAGCCTTCGGGGGTGCTCGGGGTCCCAGATGTGCTGGCGAATGGCGTGGGCACCACGGCCAGCTCCCGGAAGAAGGCCCCGGTCCAGACTGGGGCTGCTCTCCAGGGCCGAGCTCCCTTCCCTGTCTCTTCCTGCTCTCACCCCACTCGGCCTTCTCCTGTCCCTTAGGGCTACAGCTGCTCCCACCCCCCCGGATCGCAGCTCTTCTACACTGGACCCGCTCCAGCTTCGTGACAGCTCTCCAGACTGGGGGATTCCAACCTGTACCCCAGTCTCCACAGGAATCTTGGTTTGTATAAAAGGAACTAGAGAATTCTCTTCCTTAAATCCTCAACAACAACAAGAACAACAACAGTCCTCATCTCTGGGGCTGACCCACAGAGAGACTGTTCTCGAAGACTTCACAGCTGCATCCTTGCCAGAGAAATGCAGAAGGAGATATTCACATGCGGGGCAGTCATTTCCCAGCGAGGGAACAGATGGGGAGACACAGCCAGGCAAAAACAACTCTTCCCGTGAAGCTCCTGCCCACACTTTGGCCAGCAGCTTCTCGGGAGGCTGTCCTTCATCACAGCAGCCCAGTACCCTGACAAGAACTTATCCCCTACTGCTCTTGAAAGCCATGGTCTGATGCCAGGGATGCTGAAACTGGGCATGGCTTGGCCGTGGTGATGTCAGGCAGGGGTGAGGCATGGGAAGTCTGGTGCACTGACATCCCACGGAAATCTAAGGGGAGGTGAGCTACTTAAGTCAGTCTCTGCTAGAGGCAGTCCATGTGAAAGCGCTGCTCCGCTTTGCCTGGTGGGTCACACTTCCTCGAGCCCGCCCCCCACCCCCACCCCCACCCCGTTTACATGTTATGGGGCTCCATCTTAATGAGGGAAGTGGGGTTGAATGGGGAGAAGGGGGCTGGGGTTGGAGATCTAGTCAGTAGGCTCCCAGATGTGCTCACACTAGGCTCGGCAGCGAACAGGGACCCAGAGCCTGAGGACAGCTCAAGTTCAGCCACTGGGGTCAGCCCAACAGTGGGGCGGCTGGGAGGAGACAAAGTCTGGTTTCCCAGAAGGCTTGGGTTGTGGGAGCCCCTTGGAAGCACGTGGGCCGGAAGTGGCTGAAGGTGAGCCTGATCCCTCAGAAGCTCCCTCAGGGTTTCTTCAGGCACCAGCAGCCCCTCCATGGGGGCTCCGGCCACCATGCCCTGCACACACGAGGCGGGCCTCAGTGGCCCGTCCTTAACCCCAGGGGCCGCCGCAGCACTGGAAGTCCTGATGAAGGCAGCGATGACAGTCCCAGGGGGCTGAGAGCTGGGCCCCGCTGCCCCACTGCCCGGGGCCGAAGGTGCCGTTGTACTGGTGGAACGGTTGGCCCCAGCCAGAAGCTGGGGGAGTCCACTGAGAATCAGTGGGGTCCCTGGTGCTGCCACCTGGCTCTCTTGGAAACTGGTGTTCAGGGGGAAGGAGGCCTGCAGAGTGAAGGCGTCCTTGAAGGTTGAAGCAGGTGGAACACTCTGCAGAACGAGCTGGGTGGAAGCAGCAGTACTGGCCGGAGGGCCGCTGGTGAGCACTGTGGTCAGGGGGATTGTCTGCAGGGTCACGGCCGAGGCTGACCCCACGGGGGCCCCTCCGAGGTGGATGTTGCCAGGCACTGAGGAAGTACTGAAAAGGAACAGAAAACAGCTCTGGGTACAGCGGGGGCATCTCCCAACTGGCTAGAAAGGAAGGCACAGGAGGAAGGAGCGCAAGGTGTTTTGTTTCTTTGTTTCTATTTTGGCTAAAATTTATTAAACACTTAGTATATAGCTCAGGGACACTCAAAATGATTGGCATGCGGTATTTCTCCCGATCTTCAAAACAGCCCACGGTGGAATAAGATTAATAATCTGATTTTACAGTTTGAGAAAACTGAGGCACAGAGAGGCTATGTCACTTGCCCTAGGTCACACAGCTAGCAGTAGGGACTCACACGTAGGCTTTCTGACTGTAGCGCTCCCGCCCTCACTGCTCCACTGCAATGCCTTCTCTCCTTAGGAGAGCATCTTGGAGACCCATGCCAGTGTGCTGAGAGCTACATACACACAACCCAGACAAAACCCGACCTTCTCAGAAAAAAACGGACTTTCTCAGCCTGGACAAGAAGTATCAAGAGCTTTCCAGGTGGGCCCAGAGGGCCAGAGGGGAGCAGACTGAGTGTCCCTGTGACCTCTGTTGCCTCGTTTTTGGAGTAGGGGATGCTTAGGAGGAGAGGCCCTGATATGGAGGTCCCCGGTGGCTGCTTGGGGAGCCTTCTGTGGGAACAGGAGCAGCCCCAGCTGGCTACAGAGGCCCCCAGGTCAAGTGCTGGCCTTGCCGTTCCTTTGCTGTGTGACCTTGGGCAAGTTGCTTTCTTGTCTTGACCAGCAAGTGCCATATTGGCTTTCTAGGAACCCTGCAATGGTCTCATGAGACTGGACACAGCAGAGCTTTGCAAGAGGTTGAGAACTGCCCCCTACCTCGAGCTACTGTGGGAGGACTCCGAATGAGTTGGGTGCCCTTACCTCACGGCTTTGGGGAACTTGGCCTGGCCCTCCGGCGGAGAGGCAAGCCCAGTGGAGGTAGCAGGGCTCTCCTCCTCTGGAGACAGTCCCAATTCCAGACTGGCAGATGGCCGGAGACCAGCATGCTGAGCCTGGGGCTTCTCCCAGGGCGGGCTACCCTTGCTCTGGGGAGCGGCTCTGGATGACACCCTCGAGCTGGCTCGCCGGGCAGCACTGGCGGAGGAGGCGGAGGCCTTAGGGGATGCTTCTGCCACGTCGCTTTTCTCGTCCTCATCTTCAATCACCACTAGGTCCTTGGGCATGTCTTTAAACTGGTACACCAGCCTCTGCCCTTCCACTTTGGCCAGGATGCCCCTCTGGTAGTAATATCTGGGGGGAAAGGGGTGGAGAGTTAGTCCCGGACAGATGGCCTTCTCCCGGCAGGGCAAGTGTGAGGCGGAGGCTAGCTTGGAGCCAGGCAGGGGCTCAAGGCCAAGGGCAGTGGGGAAGGCCAACTCTTCCACTTGGAAGGCTTTTAGGAAATTTCTGAGATCGCTCCCTAAGGACTCAAAGCGTCTGTGTAAAGGGTTTCAGATGCCAACCCCTGCACTGCTTTGGTGCCGAGAACAGGGGGCGAGTGAAGGGTGGGAGAGGAAGACGGATGACGGGGGTCAGCAGTCCCCCAGCCTGAGACACCGGCTGTGGGTGACTCGGGTCCACCTCCCTAGTCTCTGGCTTAAAGAATGTGAAGGACGATCTTCTTGAGGATGGGAGGTCCTCAAATGCTCTTGTCCTGTCGAAAGAGCAAAGGCTAGGACAGACCTCAAGAGGGAGGGGATTGTTCCTTCCAAAGGGGTCTGGGGAGTGAGCCTAGGGGCAAGCAGGAGGGCCTCCCTGCCAGTGAGAAAGAGCTTGGTGACCCCCTCAGGCCAGGGACCCCCAGCAGCTCCCACCTGAGTGCCCTCCCCATTGTCTCATAGTTCATGTCAGGCTTGTTTTTCTGCTTCCCCCACAGCTTGGACACGGCTTTGGAGTCCACCAACTTGAAGATGCCTTTCTCCCGCTGGGTCCACTTGATGTACTTGGGGCAGGTGTTCCTGTCCTGTAGAAGCGCGAGGAGGAACTCCCACAGATAGATGGTGTTGCCTGAGGAGCGGTAAGCGGTGAGGGCCGGCCCGGGTGCCCTTGCTCCCTTCCCACCTCCCCTGACTCCACGCCATACCTTTGCCGTCCTTAGACTTCTTCCGTATGGGGACGCTGGGGTCAGTGACAGGTGAGGCGCTGCGGTGGCCCTTTGTCTTCCGGACTGTGAGAGGTGAGAGCAGGGTGAGGCTGAGACCATGGCAAGCACTGCAGGCCTCGGCCCCCTGAGAGAGAGCCTGCAGCTGATCAGGTTGGGCGCAACAAGGCAGATGGGACAAGCCCGAGCCCATTCTCCTTGGCTGTGTCCACGCACTGACCTGCCCAGTGGTCCACCCTCCTTTTCAGGCCCCAGAAGTAGACCAGAAGGCCGCTGCGATGTGGGGTCATGTAGTGCTTACACATGAGCCACCTTTAGATTGGAATCAAACTAACTTAACTTTTAAAATGAAAAGGCAGCCTCAAGGTGTGATTGTTGTGTAAGTAAGTACGACACTAGGCTTTTGGTTGCCATGCCAACAAGGCAGTATCAACCAGCTATCATCGGAGTAAATAAATAACACCGGGGCTTGGGAAAGCCCAAAGTCCTCTCCCATATATGGCCTCGGCTCTATGAGTTTCCAGAAGGAAGATAAGCACACGAAGCACACAGCAGAGGCCCCCAAGGGGCCAGGGACTGGCCAGGGGGCCCAGCCTGGTGTCTGAGCACCCAGTCTAGGATTGAACCCAGGGATCATCAGCACTTCTGGAAGAGTTTACACCCATGCTGGGCAGACAGTAGTGGCTTGAGAAATGTCAGGCTTTGGGCTGGCCAACTGATGAGGCCAGGTTTTCTCAAAGGGAGGCCTTTTCGTCCACCCTTGTCATAACAGAGCTGTTCTCTTAATGTGTCTATGGACCTTGACCCACCCACCTCTATGGACTCCCTAACTGCCCCCTCCTACCGCCCATCCCTCAAAGGCGCTCTCTCTCTCTCTCTCTCTCTCTCTCTCTCTCTCTCTCTCTCTCGCGCGCGCGCGCGCTTACTTCTCTTCTTTGATTTTCCAGTCTTCTTAGCACTTTCTTCTTCGGAGACCTTCTCCTTCAGAGAATGCCCTTCCGGGTCACCAGTGTTACCAGCCTTGTTCAGGGCATTGGGCTCAGAGACAGGAAACAGGTAGTTGGGCAGAGTGATGGCTGGAGCAGGGTCTGAGTCTGGAAGCATTTCGGAGGTGCTGACTACAAAAGAAAAGCACGAGGTGGCTGGGGCTCACGGGGCTCGTGCAGGGTGCGAGCGTGGTCTCCCGGGGCTCCGGAGAACAGCGGGCCCCCAGGGAGGGCGGGGGCCGCTCTCCTCAGCCCCGAGCACAGGATACACCTGGAAACGCCTTATGTGTCTCGCCCCAGGAGGAGAGGAAACATCTGCAGAGCTGTGGGCATGAGCCAGCCCCAATCACTGCTGCCACACTTCGAGACCACTGACAGTTGGGGAAGTTCCAGGCGACACCCGGGGCAAAGGGCTCCTTGATTTAGCCATTCTCTCACTCTTACAACTGGAAGGAGCCTTAGAAAGCATACAGCCCAATTCTTCTGCTTTCCTGATGAGGAAACTGAGACCTGTAGATGTCAGGGCATGTGCCGAAGGTCACACAGCAAGTTGGTGCATGGTACAAGCAGACACTCAGTGAATATCTGTTGGATCGTGAATGAATACTAGTGACAGAGACAGAGTTAGAAATGCTGGGACTCAGCATGCCACTTCAGGGCTTTCATGCCCACACGCATCCCGTGGCCCTGGGAAGAGCAGTCAGGGCCAGCAGTCCCCCTGTGGAGTCGGGGCAAATGCCTTAGGGGGTCCTGGAGGAGAAGCCTCCCTCAGGGACATTCTGGGGAGGGAGGGCCTACCTCCGAGAACAAGAAAGGGGTGTGGGGGCGCCAGATCCAGGACATTTGAAAATAAACCGCACCCTGTACAGTCCTCCTGGGAGTCCCGCAAGAGAGAGAGGGGCCTGACAAGTCACCCTGGCCAATAGTATTCGACCTTAACAAAGAAGTCTATTCTGACATGCGCTACAACATGGACAGACCTTGAGGACATTATACTCTGTGAAATAAGCCAGGTTCCAAAAGACAAAAACTGTATGGCTCCACCTATAGGCTGTACCTAGAGTAGTCAGATGTAATCAGACAGGAGGCTAGTGGGCTGAAGGGATGGGCGAGTGGGCAGTTCCTCACCGGGCACACAGTTTCGGTTCTGCAAGATGGAATGGGCTCTGGAGGTAGATGGTGGTGATGGCTACACAACAATACAAATGAACTTAGTACCACCAGGCTGGACGCTGAAGAACGATTGAGGCGGTTCATTTTATGTGTATTTCACTACAATTTAAAACTTGGGGGGAAAAGTCACCTACGCCCCCTTTTCTTTGTCTTTGGCACCCTCCAGCCCCCTCCCGTTGCAGTCACGGCTCAAGAGCACGTTCTGTGTACATCAGGGGTGTGGGCACATATGCCCGTATGCACGTGTGCCCGAGAATCCAGTGCATGGGTGCGATCTTTTCCCACGGCATTTGGTGTTACCTTGAGCTAAGGCACTGGGTTCACACTTACAGATCTGCTTCTCATCCAGGATGTTGTTGGGAGACTCAACATTGAGCAAGACTTCAGTGGTTGACATGGTTTGTGAGGTTGCTTCATTTTCATCTGTTTCCAGGTTCCATGATGAGGAGAAGAAAAGTTCTCTTAGGGCACAGGGTGGGGGGTACCGCTATAACCAGGCAGCCCAGAGCATAGTGCTAACGAGCCAAAGGACAGCCAGAAAGAGACCAATGCACCTCCCACCCTAATCCCCCACCTTCACTCTCCACCCACGCCAGCTGTCTTCCCTCCTCATTGTCCCCCTCCATCTCAAAAGAGCCTGGATCCATTTAGATGGCTTCCTCCTCTAGGAAGTGGCGCTACCTTTTGTTTGTCCTAACCGCCCCATCTAAGTTCTGGCTGTTGGGGGCCTTGCCTTTGCTGCATGGGTCACTAGAAGCCATTGTGTGTGGGTTATTGTTCGTGAAGACAGACCCCTTTCTCTTCCACCCCTTCCCTGCCTGGGAAGGGGACAGACCTGCCAGCATGAAACTACCCTCCAAGATTTGATCCTGTGTCATGCACAAGGTCCTGTCCGCTACGATGCCATTGTGAACGTCGTCCAGCTCCAGCCCTGAGTACAGGTGCAGCAATTCGGGGTAGGGCACCTGCTCCACGATCACAGCTGGGAACACTGAGGGGTCTTCCAGCTGTGAGAAAGAGAGGGGTCTGGTTTAAGGCCCACCCACCCCTTCCAGGTAGCTGCAGCCCTTCTTGCAATTCCTAATTCTTAGAACCGTCAGGAGCTGTCCTTTGTATATAATGACATTGCTCTGGGTCCAGCCTCACTAGGTGATGCTTTGAATGAATCTTTAATTAATAGAAGTGAGTTATCTCTCTACTATGTGTTCAACCAAGAGAAGACAGTTTTACTTGGTTGTAGTTATGGGTTAGTCCATGGCCAGGATTGGTGCTCAGTCTGTGGGAAGGGTTAGGCTCCTTCAGAGGCCAGTGGGAAAGGATAAGTCAAGGGCAAGGGTGAGGGGCTCGATTTATAGTCAGGCGAAGAACTCAGCCTACAGTCAGGATTGGGGCTCACATTGTGGACATCTTAAGGCTTAGTCTGTAACAATGAAGATGGAAGAACAGAGGCATTATAGAGGTACAAAGGGAAGGCCCAGTCACTGCTTGGATGGAGGAGAGTGTTCCAATTTCCAGTCTGACTCAATGGGTGCATAGCAACACTGTTCATGTTAATTAAGGGCTCAAGAGGAAGAGAAGGAAAGGGTTTTTGAAGAAAGAGAAGAACAGTGTCTGGATATGGTGAGTCTGAGGTCCCCTAGAGATCTTTAAAATGGAGATACCTCTCAGTGAGTCAAAAAGATGTATCTAAGATCTCAACAGGGTGGTTGATAAATCCCTGGGAGTGGAAAATATGATTAGGATGTGAATTCAGCCCCTGGAGGATATTGTTGTTCTAAAACCAAACAAAGCTAAATAATAATTAAAAATAAGGACTGTGATTTTAAGTGTTTTTAAAGAAATATGTATAGAAGGAAATATATCACAGTGTTCATAATGATTATATTTTAAGTTGTTGAACTTTTGGTGACTTTTCTCCTTTTTTCTACTTCTCAATATTTTTCAAATTTTCTTTCATGGGACTATTAATTCTTTCTTCATGGAAGAAGAATGAGAATTTTCAGTTCTGTCTAATGTTCCTTGAAGGATTTAGAAGAATAAAAATTAATGATATGCCTTTGGGTTTGGCCACTGAATACTCACCCTGGCTAGACCATTTTCAGGGGGTGCTAGAGCCCTAGGGCACATTATCACGGATCACAGAGAGACAGACTGGGGCAGGCAGTTGGGTATAATGATTAAGGCCATGATGTTAAGAGCTGTCTGTCCAATACGGTAGCCACTAACCACAGGTGACTATTTGAATATAAATACATTTTTTTCCAGATTAAAAGTCAATTCTTCAGTTGTGCTAGCCATAGTTCAAGTGTTCCAAATCCTCATGTGACTATTGGTCCCATACTGGATAACACAAGTGTAGAATACTAGCATCTAAGAATATTCTACTGGATTGTGCAGATCTACAGCCAGACTGCCTGAGTTTGAAACCAAGCTCTACTGGCAGTGTGACCTTGGGCAACTTACTTAACCCTTCTGTTTCCTCATTTATAGAATTAGGGTGATCATATTATTGACCCCATAGATTGCTAAAATTGACCAATATGTATAAAGCACTTAGAACAAGGCCTGGCATAAAATGGATTCTCATTGTTTTAAGTATCAAGGGCTTCTAGGAGACTGGTAACATTTTTTTTTAAGAGAGACAGGCAGAAAGGGGGAGAGATGAGAAGCATCACTCGTAGTTGCTTCACTTTAGTTGTTCATTGGTTGCTTCTCATACGTGCCTTGACTGGGGGCTCAAGCTGAGCCAGTGACCTTTGGTCTCAGGCCAGCGACCATAGGATTATGTCAATGATCCCACACTCAAGCTGGCAACCCCACGCTCAAGCTGATGAGTCTGCACTCAAGGCAGTGAGTGACCTCAGGATTTAGAACCTGGAACCTCAAAGTCCCAGGTCAACACTCTAGCCACTGCACCATCACTGGTCAGGCAACATTTTATTTGTTAACCTGGGTGGTGAGTTCATGGGTGTTCATTTTACAGTTATTCGTTAAATGTGTGTGTGTGTGTGTGTGTGTGTGTCTGTATATGTGTGTGTAAGTTATGCATTCTTCTGTCTTTATGACACAAAAATTTTTTGCAAGAAAAATTGCTTCCTGGAAACTGAGATAATGAAGGTGAGAAAATAAACACAGAGGGTGGAGCCTACACTGAGGAGAAGAAAATACTAAGAAGGTGGTATTTTGAAGGAGATGGGCGGAAGAGAGGGTTTTTAGGATTGGGGAGACCTGACGATAGTCTGGGCTGAGAAGAAAGGTCTGAGAGTCTGAAAGATACACGAGAAAGAGGGGGTGATTGATGGTTTGAAGTCTTGAAGGAGGCAGGAGAGAAGAGATTATGCACAGGGGCAAGAGTTACCCTGGAAAGGAAAAGGGACACTTCTTTCTCCCAGGCCAGTGGCGGAGGGTGGGGGAACAGTGACGCTGTCAATGAAAGGGAAGAAAGAGGAAACTGAGGCTGTCCTCAGATTTGAGCTTCTCTGTGGACTGGAGGAGAGGCTGTCCACTGAGGGTAAAGGGCACTTCTGGGGTTGGAAGGCGTGAGTTTGGGAGCTCCAACCAACAAGTAAAATGAAAAACAAGTAAAAAAAATACTAGTAGCATTGAGAACCCAGGCAAGGTTAGATTTTTTTTTCTTTCTCTTTCCACAGTGCTTTCCACAAGGCTAGGCACTGCAGGTGTTCAGTAAAACTGAACAACTTGAGGTAAGCCCTGGCTGGATGGAAGGTTTAATGTGCTCAAAGCCCACTAGGGGGCAGCCTTTGGTAGTCTGCCAGAGATTGGATAAAGTTTTCCATCATCTTCACAAGAATTTAGGATAGAAAGCATCAGAATTAGGCTGAAGTGCCCTCAAAGATAATCCAACTGGATGTCCTCTTGGCAAAGATGAGGAGGTGGCATCCAGACAGGGGAGGGGACTGGACTTGTCTCAGTGATACTGTAGCCAAACTGGGGTCAGAACCCAGGACTTCTGGCTCCTAATCTTCCTTTCCTTCTACTGTACCGGCTGCCTCTTCTCCGTTTGTGGAAAGAGGGGAATGAAGGGTGGCGATTCGTGTGCCAGGACACTGCCTGATGGGTACCGCTAAGAGCAGAGAAAACACTCTCTCTTTGGCCCAGTGCAGGGCAAGGTGTGGGGTGGTAGAGATCCAAGCGCCGGAAGTCTGTCCCATTTCCCAACTTCCTCCCACCAGAAGACTCCATTGCCAGTCTATGCTGAACTTCAGCTCAAGGCTGAAGAGACGGCTGTGGAAGCATTCGTCAACCAGGCTAGAAACATGAGTCTGAAGATGCCAGGAGCTGGACTCTGCCCTCGGTTCCAGCTGGCAGTGTTCACTCGCTCTTGCTATGTGGTTGTCTCAGCAGCTTTCTCGCTGTGACACTGGAGGTGGAGGGAAGTGGCTGACAACACGTAGGAAGGTCAGCGCACAACTGGGCCTCCAGCCCTCGTTGCTGACTGGCCAACAGCTCAGCTCAGCTGGCGTACTTAGCAGCTGCTTGGCTGACTTAGTGACTACACGTGCCCTGTAATTGCACGTGGGCAACGAGCTCACTAAATGACCGCCCAATGATTACTGACTGGCTGCATGAGTGACTAGCTGGCACACGGTCTGGCTGGCAAGCAGGCCCAGTGCCCTGAACCTAGTAGGTGCTTGGTCAATATTTGCTGACTGGCTAGCCGGCCAGCCGGTTGGCTTACTGGCTGTCTGCCTGCTTGTCTGTGTCTATCTGCTCGTCTGTGCTGGCTGACTGGGCTCCGCTCTCTGGGGCTGTACCTGGTGTATATCATCCATCCCGTTGCTTGCAAACTCAAAAATCAGGTCACTGGGCTGCAGGGTAATAGCCATGCTGTCTTCTCAGAGCTGACAGCAGGATTCGCAGGGCCCTCTGGAGCTGTAGGGTTTTCTTGATGAAGAGTTGCTGCTCAGATACCTTGGAGCTTAGAGCCTACACTCTGAGCAACTGGAGAATAAGGGATGGAGAGAGCTGGAGTAGGCGTTGACCTAAGCCACGTTCAGGGCTGCATGCTGGGCTGGGCCAACCACAGGAGTGACCTAGAGAAAAGGGAGAGGTGGGAGCACTGAGTAAGTCACCATCCTTGAGCTCTGTTCCCAGGACAGCCGGTGAGCCAGAGGGACCCTGCCACATCAGAAGGGGGATAGCTGAAAGGGGAGAACAACGGGAGAAGGGGGGTGGCGAACAAAGGAGGCAAGTAAAGAAAGAGGGAAGAGGAAGTTAACTGAGTCACCTCCAGTGGAAGCAGCCAAGCCTCAGTGCCAGTCTAAGTCACCAGCATTTGCACCTGAGCTGGCCCTGAAGACAGGCAGCCTCCCTACCTTCCCTCTCCCACTCCTCTTGAGAAGGTGACAGAGAAAGGGACTTTGGTCTCTCTCAACCCTGAAAATCAGTCCCCAGGGTGCGGCCACAGGGAAAATGAGGGCCTCCCGGATGAGCAACAACATGAACAAGCCATCCATTCCCTTGGCTACAGAAAGAATCTTGTGTGAGGGGTGTGGGTGAGGACACATGGCTGTAAAGGTGCTCTTCCAGACTTCCTGACTCAGTTCACCTTGGGAAGGGGGTCACTTAGATCTGAAGGGCAGCAGAGTCGGCAGCGGAAGAAATGTCTTGCTGTGGAAGAAATGTCTTGCTGTGAGGCCTGTGCTGTTAGCCTGACCTTGCTTTTGAGGATGGTACCTAGACATGGCCACGCCTCCAAAGAACCTGGACAGGGACGGTGAGCCACAAACTCTGCACACTCATCACCACCCCGTCACCACCATAGCCTGCCAGAGAGGATGGCCTCCGTGCAGGTTATGGGTTTGTGTTCTGGGTTCAGCTTTGCTTTCAGTTTCAAGACTGAACTATCACCCTGGGAACTTGTGAGGAGAGCCCTGGCTGGGGTAGGGGGGGGCACAAGGAACCATGCCCATGCCCCAGGGCCAGCTCAGGGGCCCTCCTTTTCCAGGAAATACATCTGCTGTAGCACACGCATCTCTCCTCTCTTCTCCCTGAATGCCTCTCGCGCTCAGTCTGTACCTCAGGCGTTCACATAGCAAGCGGGCCCACAATTGTTTCCTCTGCTGGCCCCCCTTGTACGTGTAGTCTGCAGCCTCACCGTGCCTGCTTCCCAAAGCCCTAGCTCCTGCTCCCACGTCCCTCCTACTCCCCCAGCCCTGAACAGTTGGGCTCTCCGTGGAGGGGGGGGGGCACGCACATGCGCTAGGTCTACAGCCTGCTTCAGCCACGGGCATCTGAAGAACTGCAGCCAGACACCATAGTGGGGGCAACACAGACCCCTACTTCCTTGACACTCCTTTGGCAGTGCCAAGGGTGGCAAGAGCTTCTCCTGGCCGGAAAGAAATGAGGAACTTCAAAGAGGGGCAAAGAGGAGGAAAGGGAGGGAGAGCACGGGTGACCTCCCTGATGACCGCTCTCCCCCCCCCAGAAGACACCCAGGCCTCTCCCACTTCCTTTCCGTTAGCCCACAGGACTGACTCCGCCCTCTTCCCACCCCCATGCTCATCTCCGCACCTTTCCACCCCCCCAAAAAATAAACTTTGACAAGTCACTCAACTTAACCTGTCAAGTTTGAGTTTTGCTGTGGGTGAAAGACTGATGCCTGCTAGGACAGAGAGAAAGCACTGGTGAAATCATGGTCCTTGGCTGAGTTTCATCCCTCCCACTCCCCACCCCCACTAGACCCTGCGTATGACCTGGTCTCCTGTGGCCTGAGAAGTCTCCCAGGGCCATTTATGCTTGGAAGGTCTGTCTCCCCCAGCCAAAGTGCCCAAGGCCCACATTCCACAGCTCCAGCCCTCCCACAAGCGGGCTGTTTGCCCCCGGGAAGCATTCTCCAACTAATCAAATGAAATGTTATCACTTTCACCTAATCCCACTTTGTCTAAACAGGAAACTTCTGAATCTCCTGTCTCCTCTCTCGCCCCCCAAGGGCCTTGGGTCTTGGGCCTTCCTGCCATGGGCTTTCTCTTCAGGTTTGCTCATTTCTTTAGCTCCTCTTCACAGATCAGCATTTCATATTTGTGAGTTTACTGCCTGTGATCTCAGCCTGTGGGACTTCTGTGCATCATCTTCACCTCCCCCATTAGACAGTGGCTTCCTTGAGGGCAGAGACAATCGTGTTGGTCATCGACGAAACTTGAACACCTGGCACAGTGGTTGGCATGTAGCGCGCACTCAATTCGTGTTTGCAGAGTGAATATATGAATGAATGAATGAATGAATGAATGGTCCTGGTCATTCAGTACAAATGAGGTGTGTGTTTTGGGCAGTACGTACATCCATGTGTACACTGCTGTGGAATGGGTGGCGTGTACTCTGGCTTATATGAGAATGAGAGGGGTGTGTGCACTCTATGTGTTTAACATCTGTATATTTTTGCATTGTAATTTACAACGGGGATTCACTGTATGTAGGCAAACGCACCACAGATACATAACTGTGCAGGGCATGCCCGTGTGTCCCAAGTGTGGAGACACGTGAGTGTGAACCTCTGTGTGTCCAAGGGCTGTCCTGGTCAGGCCATCAGGGTGCTAGCTCTGTCATCAGGTCCCCCGCCCCAGCTCATGCCACCTCAGAGAGGCTGTGAAGATGGTGGTAGGCTGCCACTGCTACTGCCCACCTCCAAAGCTCCAAGTCCTGCCTGACCAGGCAGTGGCGCAGTGAATAGAGCATCGGACTGGGATGCGGAGGACCTAAGTTCGAGACCCCGAGGTCGCCAGCTTGAGCGCGGGCTCATCTGGTTTGAACAAAGCTCACCAGCTTGGACCCAAGGTCGCTGGCTTGAGCAAGGGGTTACTCGGTCTGAAGGCCCATGGTCAAGGCACATATGAGAAAGCAATCACTGAACAACTAAGGTGTCGCCATGCGCAACGAAAAACTGATAATTGATGCTTCTCATCTCTCTGTGCTCCTGTCTTCTGTCCCTGTCTGTCCCTCTCTCTGTCTCTGTAAAAAACAACAACAACTCCAAGTCCTATGCTTCTCACAGAGAGAATGCCTGAAGACTCTGCATGTGGCCCATGGGCCTTTGCAGTGAGCCCCCCGAGTTCTGCCCTGCCAGGGAGGTGCTGGGAGAAGGGAGGCAGCACTGCACTGTATTGGGTGAAACGCTTTTGAAATGAAAGAAAGAGACTAATCCAATTGCATGTCCATACGTCTAAGTCTCAGAATGACGGGCTTGGGGGGTGCAGGTCCTGCTGGCCCAGAACTCCGTACACTGGGCGGCTCCACCCGGCAGCTGCTTTCAGTGTGCTGTTCTGCCTGCAGCCTGCACTCAAGCCTGAAGCTGAGGTGAATGGGTGTTGGAGGAGGAAGGAGCTGTCCTGTTTGCCTACTCTTTGGCTGAGGGGAAGATAACTCCCCCCTCCCCCACCATGGAACCTTCTAGTCCAGAAAGTTTCGTCCTTCCCCCATCAGATGTTTGAGGATTTGAAAGTGAGAGGTAGAGAGAGGCTTATTTGCATGCTCACTCACTCTCCCCGGCAGAGGATTGAACCACCTCCCCAAGTCCCTCAAAATAACCTCCCTCTCCCAGGAACCTGAAACCAAAGAAGCCACCACCACAGAAAGCCCACCCTGCTGGAGGCCAGAGAGGCCCACACCAGGGGCTCTCTTCATCAGTGTCCTCAGAGACCTACTGGGATGCACATTCATGGCCCAGAGCCCTGCACACTCTTGCCAGCGAGTAGGGGGTTGGGGGACACACACAGACACTTGGCCCAAGAAACTGAGGCACCTGGGAACCCTTAGTAGCCAGTGATGAGTTCCACCCACCAGCTGCACCAGCAAAGTTCGCTCACAGGGTGCTCAGAGGTCCACCCCACTGACCCCCTTGGGGGACACTGGCTCCCAGGGCTTGTCCTACTTGGGCTGAAAACAAAGCCTCTGTGAAAGCCTGTGGCCCCTGGACACTGTGTGCGAGTGTGTGTCTGCGCATGTGTTGGGGGGGGGGTGGCTGTGGGTGCGCGTGCGCATACCACAGGAGGGAGCGAGCAAGTGAGGTCTAAGTCCCAGGCCTGCAAATGCACACCTCTGGCTCTCTGTGGTTCTGACTGCATTTCAAAACCAAAATAGCAAAATAGAAGTGGTTTGGGCTGCTCCTGCGTCACCACACTGGGTGGTGGTGCAGACGTAAAGACCCTTTCTGGGACTGTCACTGGAACACCTCAAGCAATGTTGAGCACCCACCCACTGGGCCTCCTCTACAGGAAACAGGCCCTATTTGAAAGCCACATCCACAGTCTTCGTGGAGTGAGTTTAAATCTACACGCACTCAGCTGAGCCAACGGCTCTCACCGAATGCTAGTAACACCCGTGGCATTTTTACACACGCCAGGAAACGTGGGGGCCAGATGGTCAGCTGGGCCACAAAGCAGAATTCTCCTTCAGTTCCTTGTCCCCTCAGAGCCAGCTCTCACTCCTAAAATACCCGGTCCCCCATGAAACCTTTCTGGAATTCTCTGGAAAGGAAGTGACAATTTCCTTCATGCCATTTCCCACTCCCTCCACACTCCTCCCCCACAACCACAAACAAAATGGAAACTACCCCAGGAACAGCTGTACCCTCCACTGGAAAACAGCCCCTCCTCCAGCCAATAGTCATCGAGCAGAAAATTTGCATGCTGTACCACATGACCAGTGGCATGTATTTAAGAGACAGAAGGCCAGAGCCAGAGATCCAATCTGTAGCCATAGACGAAGCAGAGGTAACCCACCAGTTGAACTCCTGCATAGCCTTGCCTCAGATCAGCTGACCTGTCCTCCTAGAGCAAATGCCCAGCGGAGGGGTCTCAGCCACAGCTATTTTGTCAGCTCCTTCTCCTCTATTCCTTTCTTTACACCGCCCCCCTATTTGAGATGGAATCAGGAAGAGAGAGGGAAAAATAAATGTTTTGCAAGCTCTGCTGGTTGGGGTTTCTTGTCCTTACTTATAAGAAACCCAGTTTCCTTCCTTGAGCCCTGGTCACTGCGCGGTTCCAGTGAAGGGCTTGTCACAAGTCTGCGGGGGAGGCAGGCACAGAGCTCTTCTCCGGCTGCTCCCGGCCCTTTGTCGCCTCCGGTTTTGTCCCTACCTTCCCAGGCCCTAAGCTGTCCCAGCGGAGGGGCAGTTGGGGCTGCAGGAGATAGCAGGCCACAGGCAGAGCAATGTCCCCTCATCTCTCTGCGGGAGACCCAGCAGGCCACCCACGGTGTGTGGTGTGCTCTGTCCAGGGGGAGGGAGGGGGAGGGAAGCCCTCTCCTGGCAGCATCACAACAAAGTGTGTGACCCGGGAAAAGTCAGCCATCTTCCTGGGCTACAGTGTCTGTCATTCTTAACGTGGGTAAGGGCTGAGGGTAACTCAGGTTGGCAGACGCTCACCAGGAAGTCTCAGGGGAATGAAATGGGGTGGGAAAGCACTCTGAAAACTTCAAAAGCTCCCATCCAGATGATGAGTCTCAGGTGACCGCCAGAGAGCAAGAGGTACTGGGAACCCCATGAAGCCCCCTAGAAGCCCGCCCATGGGTTCCAGAACAGGGACAGTATGGAGCTGGAGGCTTTTAGTTGTTGACTTGGACAGGACTGGCTCATTGCCTGGGTTAGGGGCCCCACAAGGAGGGGCAGGCTGCTGTGATTGGAGGAAGGCTCCCAGTCCCCTACCCTCACCACCTTCACCCCAGCCCAGCCCTTTGGGTTGTGGTTATGTGGCAAGAGCGCTACAGAAGCCCAATAGGGGAGGAAGGGAAGGCGGGAGGTGAGTGACAAAGGAAACCTATTTCCCCAGCTGCCCTGACTCCCCGGGGCCTTGCCTGACAAAGCCCAAAGAGCACCCCCTGAAGGTGCTTGTGGCCACCACATCCTCCTCGCTAGTGCTCCAGGGACAGGGAGGAGGAGGCAGAGGGAGACTAAAGTTTTCTGTGAAGTGAAGGGTGAGCTAAGAACAGGAGGACAGTGCAGGAAAGGACGCAAAGCCAAGTCTGGGCAGCCACCGAAGCCCAGTATGGTAGGCTGCCAGCTAGATCCTGGGGGAATCCCAGAAGTCCCAGCAGATACGAAAGGCATGGGGACTCCAGCAACAAGTCCCAGCTTTGCTTTGGGGTTTATGCAGGTCCCCTTCCTGCTCTGTGCAATGGGGACACACACCCTAGCTCAAGGAGTGGTCATGCAAGTCCAGTGAGTTAACATAGGTAAAAACTCTCCGGTATGTCCCAAACATATTTCCCAGTGTGATTTGTGTCTTTTTGGCTCTGGTCACTCATTAAGTTAGGCAGCATATATTTACCTATATGGGCAAGAGGAAAGGGAAATGGAGATGGGGGGTTGAAACGAAAACAGAGGGAAGACATAACCAGCAAGCATGAAACGGGACAAAAAGAAGAAAGTAGCTGGACTCTGGGGAGGAGGGGCTGGCGGGGAGTCAGGGATCCCTGCGCAAGGGAGGAACGCGCAGCGTGTAGGTCTGCAGGAGGGCTGCTCTGCCCTGAGGTAGGAGTGGAGAGATGGAAGGAGACCCGGTAGGGCAGCTGGAATCCAGGAGGTGAATCCCATACCCACCTAAAGGGGAAAGAGGACAGCATATGTGGTCATATTGCAGTTGAAGAGAGTCCAAGATGTTTTTTTGTTTTGTTTGTTTGTTTTGTGACACACAGAGAGAGGGACAGATAGGGACAGAGAGATAGGAAGGGAGATGAGAAGCATCTATTCTTCATTGTGTCACCTTAATTGTTCATTGATTGCTTTCTCATATGTGCTTTGATGGGGAGGGCTACAGCAGAATGAGTGACCCCTTGCTCAAGCCAGTAACCGTGGACTCAAGCCAGCCACCTTGGGCTTCAAGTCAGCAACCATGGGGTCATGTCTATAATCCCAAGCTCAAACCAGCGACCTTGTGCTCAAGCTGGTAAGTCCACACTCAAGCTGGCGACCTCAGGGTTTTGAACCTGAGTCCTCTATGTCCCAGTCCAACACTCTATCCAATGTGGCACTGCCTGGTCAGGCAAGAGACTACAAGATGTTTAACATGTCTTGCTATAAGAATGTTAAGAGCTATAAAGTGATTGAGCCAGAAAATGTGGCAAGATGATGAGTTCAACTTGGATGTTTTGAAGTTGGGATTACCTCAAAAAACCCAGGATTAGTGGTGGAGAAAAGAGGACCCAGAGAGTCATTTTGCTACACACACACACACACACACACACACACACACACACACACACAGCAAGATGAGCATCAACAGGCCTTCAGTGGCCACAAGAGTAGGCCTGGCCTGGTGAGGCTGGCAATCTGGGCACAATACTATGGGAGAAAGCTGCATGTGCTGAATGGAAGGTGGCTTTGAAAGGCACACTCCTCCCCCCAGGAAAGCCAGCACTTGTTTCCTTGGGGGCTGGGTGGTGAAGGAGGGAGGGACCAGAAACAATGACCAGAGACTAATTAGATCTGTTAATGGTTTTTTAGAAATTGGGGTAATCTGTGACTTGGCACCGACAGAACATTAAGTCAGATAACTTTTATTGAAGGGACAGTGTTCTTTGTCAAGAACACTCTAAGACATGAGCTTGCCAACTCATATGTTAGAAACTGAGGCGAAGTCTCCTTACTCAGATCTGGGACAACCCCAGCCAGGAAGGGCCATGTCAGGTTTGCTGCTGGGTTCTGGGGCCTGTTTAAGTGCCCCCTCCAACCTTGGCCACATCCAGGGGAGGGTGCAAGGGAGGAGGATGTGGAAAGACAGCCTATGGGGGGATCGTGACATGAGCAGACAGCGAAGGGAGCCTCAGCTCTGATGTCCCCGTGAGCTCCCAGGGGTCTTCTCCTCCTTCATTCACACTGCTCCTTGACTTGGAGTCCTAGGATGTCAAAGTTAAAAAGGATCTGAAAGGTCAACACATCCATCCTTACTATCACCAACTGCAGACACCAAGTTCTCGAGGGATAAATGAATTGCTCAAGGTCACACGGTTAGCTGCTGTAACTTGCAGGAGATCATTCTTCCTCCCCTACTCAGTCTCTGGGCACCCTCACCAAACCAACCCTTTCCTCTGCTGAAGACAAATAGCAACCAATGACCCAGGGCCGGCAGCAACAATGAGGCCATGTCTGTGCAGAACACGTTGAACTGTCCCCCCAGTTCTATGCCTTTGTTCACACTGTTCCCCAGGCCTGATATATCCTTCCCCAACTTCTGTCACTCCAATTTCCACATGGTGTTCAAGATTCAAAGCAAGTTCCTTACCTACTTCTTCCCCAACTGGTATATTCTCTCTTACTCCTGCTTCTCCTCCTAACACTTTAGCCTAACTTCTTAGACAAAAGCAGGAGTGAAAACCTATGGTCCACGTGCCAAATCCAGGCTGCCATCTGTTTATGTATGGTCTGTTAGCTAAGATGAAATGTTAGCCAGTGCCACCCTGATAAATTCAATTTTAAAAAAAAGGATTGCAGAGAAAAATAAAAAAAAAAGACTATTCCATGCCACATGAAAAGTACACAAAATTCAAATTTTAGCGTGCACAAATAAAGTTTTATTAGAACACAGCTATGCTCATTTATTTACATGTTGCTTGTGGCTGCTGTTGCATTGTAAGTTGAATTGTTTTGACAGAGTTCTTATGGGCTGTAAAGCCTAAAATTTTTACTATCTGTCCTTTGCAGGCAAAGTTTGCTGAGTCCTGGACTAAAGACTTCACTCTCCTTTAGTGTTAATAGATTAATCAAGTTCATTTCTGAGAAGAATGTCACAGAGCACTCAAAGGTCCCTGAAGGGAGATGTTGAACACCAAATACAAACTTGGCAGCTTCCCTGGCCGGTTGGCTCAGTGGTAGAGCGTCGGCCTGGCATGCGGAAGTCCCGGGTTCGATTCCCGGCCAGGGCACACAGGAGAAGCACCCATCTGCTTCTCCGCCCCTCCCCCTCTCCTTCCTCTCTGTCTCTCTCTTCCCCTCCCGCAGCGAGGCTCCATTGGAGCAAAGATGGCCCGGGCGCTGGGGATGGCTCCTTGGCCTCAGCCCCAGGCGCTAGAGTGGCTCTGGTCGCAGCAGAGCGACGCCCAGGAGGGGCAGAGCATCGCCCCTTGGTGGGCAGAGCGTTGCCCCTGGTGGGCGTGCCGGGTGGATCCCTGTCGGGCGCATGCGGGAGTCTGTCTGACTGTCTCTCCCCGTTTCCAGTTTCAGAAAAATACAAACTTGGCAGCTTCTCATCAGAAAGTGCCAGCCCTAGCTCTGCTCATGGTGTGACCTTGAGCAAGTCACTTCTGTTTTGTGAGCCACTTGTTTCCTCAGCTGCACAACGAGGCGATGGACTGCATGGTCTAAGGTCCGTTCTCGCCCTGTGATTTAGAGAGTCAGTAGCCTGTTGCATTTCCAGCTCACACAGTTTCAAGGTGGAGCAGTCCTGATCATGTTCTCTCACGAGAGCTTACAGAAGGTTCTCCTGCCCAGCTGTGGTGTTCTGCTGCCACTGTGGACCCCTGGATCCATACTCACCTGTCCACTCTTCCTTCTGCTGACCTGGCTGCCCTTCTATCAGAATTCTTCTCCCTGCACAATGAAGACGACCTCCTCTGACAGAGCTCCTCCCCCACTCTGATGAGTCAAAATGCCCCATTTTTGGTAGGGGTGGAGGCAGGGAAAGGATCTCAGCTCTCCTCAGCCCATCAGGACCCACAGCCCACGGGCAGGAGGAGGTAGAGCCGGCTCTCACCGCAGCCCTGCTCCGCCAGAGGAAACAGCCCCTCTCTGCCACTTCCTGTCCCAGGGGTTTCAGCAGTTTCCCCTTCAGGGCCTGCTGTCCCTCCCAGCCCCGCCCTGCCCCCCACAGGTCAGAGAGTAGGGGGGAGCCTTTAGGGAAAGTAGGGAGATCCTTCACAGGAAGGCTGAGAAGACAGCTGTCTACACTAGAGGACATCCCAGCAGCTCCTCTGCCAGTCTGCTGGGCTGGGGGACTGGAGTCCTGGGAGGGTGTTGGGGCTGTCTCCCACAGCTCTGTCCTGTTAGCAGGTGAGTTCATCGCCTTATCTAGCTAGCTATCACCTGGGGAACGGAGTGAACCTGGCCTTAGAAGACTGGGTCAGAGACTGGACAGTCACTGCTGAGATCAATGTCCACCCGAGCTGAGACCAGCCCTGGGTAGCTTCGAATGGGAGAGTGTGTTGCTTGCAGCAAGAACTTGGGGAAAGCAGCCAGCAATGGAAGTTGATTTGGAGGAACAGGTGACACCGAAATCAATGTCACTTCATAATTTTGCATAATTATTTCCCTGGCACCGATGGGCAGAGGCAACAATGGAGAACAGACTATATATGTGGGTCAAAACGAGGGGTATTTTCTGGGTGATGGGACAGGAGGCTACCACATTCCATAGCTGAAGCTGATTTGGTGTGGTGACTTCCACTGGTAAATAACTCCCTGATGCCCTTGTGAGACGGAGCATTAGCAGTGGGGCTGTGTGCCGTGAGAAATACTGCGGGCAGGTGGCCAGCTCTGCCAGGACTTTGCAAGGCACTGGGTCAGAGGAGCAGTAGCATCTCGAGACCCAGGCCCTTTGCCCAGTTGCCAATCTTCCTGAGGACAGGTCAGAAACCCATGATGATGGTTCTAGAAGCCTTGATGCTGGAGATGGGGACATAGTAGCAGGCAGACACCATCATCTTTGTTCCTCCTGTAGTAATATTGTTCTATGAGATTCCAGTAGTCATGACAGAAGTTAAGGGCATCAATTAGAAATGATGGTTCTGGGCGGGCCAACAAAAAGGTGGATGGGAAGACGATCTTGATACCTCTCCCAAAGATCATCCTCTTGTGCCTTTAGCCAAGAGCCCTGCCCAGTCAGGCCTCCAATCAAAAGAGCAGAATCTCACTTTCGCTCCCCCTCACTGGCTCTACACTCCCTCAGGGCAAACAGGACCCAGTGCCCCAGTGATAGAGCCCTATCACCCTTAAGGCGGGGGAGGGTCTGATCCACACAGCGTGTTTCTCCACCTGTGTAAGTTGTGGTAAATATTGCTGCACAGTTAGTATGAGGGGACACCAGGGAAGCCTCAGAGACAACATCTGGATGTGTACCTTGGCTCTTGCCGGCTCCTCCCAACATCTGCTGTGCTAACCAAAGGCCAGGGTTTGGTTACAAGTTGGAAACCACATCTAGACGGGGTGGAAGGGGTAGAAGCACTTGGAATCAGTGCCAGCTCAAGATGAGTGCTTTCAGGGTTGGCATCCATCTGAGCTAGTGTTGGGCCAAGGATGGTGGATGTGGCCACTTTGGCCTCAACCACGGGCCTGTTGCAGAAGGGACAGAGGGACGTAGGTACTTGTTAAAACATGAACAAGATTTTCTTTTGAGCCTTCTGATATCACTTCCAGTTGTTCCCTCTGCTTCTGGGGAATGGGGCTAAACAGTAAAAATTATAGGATGACAGGGTGGAGCACAGGGAAGGTGATGGGAACTTACATTTAATAGGTACAAGCTGTGGGGCTGGTATTGCACCAGGCATTTTACTATATGGTCTCTCTCCTTTAATTCTTTTTAAGATTTTATTTATTCATTTTAGAGAGGAGAGAGGGAGAGAGAGAGAGAGAGAGAGAGAGAGAGAGAGAGAGAGAGAGAGAGGGACACGGGGGGGGGGAGGAGCAAGAAGAATCAACTCCCATATGTGCCTTGACCAGACAAGCCCAGGGTCTCGAACCGGTAACCTCAGCATTCCAGGTCGATGCTCTATCCACTGTGTCACCACTGGTCTGGCCTCTCCTTTAATTCTTATAAAAAAGTAGTTGGTCGCCTGACCAGACAGTGGTGCAGTGGATCGAGTGTTGGACTGGGATGCGGAGGACCCAGGTTCGGAGACCCCAAGGTGGCCAGCTTGAGCACAGGCTCATCTAGTTTGAGCAAAGGTCACTAGCTTGGACCCAAGGTCGCTGGCTCAAGCAAGGGGTCACTCGATCTGCTGAAGGCCCACGGTCAAGGCACATATGAGAAAGCAATCAATGAACAACTAAGGAACTGCAAGGAAGAACTGGTGTTTGTCATCTCTATCCCTTCCTGTCTGCCTGTCCCTCTCTCTGACTCTCTGTCTCTGCCACAAAATAATAATAATAATAATAATAATAATAATAATAATAAAATAAAAATGTAGTTGTCAGTGGTAGAGCTGGGGTTTAAACCCAAGTTTATTTCCAAATATTTCACTCTTTGAACTTTGTTTTCAGTGAAATCTCTTTTGGTAATAATCCTGCCTTAATAGTTCCATTTAAGATAAGAGAGGCTCAGACAAGATTAAGAAACATCATCAAGATCACACTGCCTGTCAAGGATGGCACCAGAACTCAAACCTAGGCCTGTGTGACCTTGATCTCAGTCCACGCTTTTCCCACTGCCCCATACTGGCAGGCATCTGCTCAGATCCCTAGTTCAGGCCTTGCTCACGATACCCGACTTTGAAGACTCAGAGCCTCTTTGATGTTCCTTCACAAAAGTTTTCCAAGCCCAGGTCCCAACCGCCCTTGAGGCCTCAGTCTCAAGCAAAACTCCATATGATAAGTGAATCCTAACTTCCTGAGCCAGGTCTGTACCAACATGGTGACGAGCTGCGCCCGTGTGGCCAGCTGTGGAGGAATGGCATTGTGGAGCAGGAAGCTTCCGGATCTAGTATGAAAAAGGTTAATGCTGTTCTTGCACCTCAGGGCCTTACTGTTTCCGGAAAGAGCCGGAGTGGCCACAGCACGGTCCCTGCCCCATAAATATACACTGGCTCCCAGCTTACACACATGAAGTCTGCGTTCTTATCACAGGGTGTTGGTTCCCATACTCATGCAAATATTTATGTAAACTCAGACCTGAGCACCTCAAGGGCTTACTGCTGGGTCCACCCTATTCTAGGTGGTCTCTTCATATCTGAGTTCTCAGTAAGCTGGGTTAGCCCATCTGCCTGAACAATATTGCTGGGGTCTTCACCCAAAACACTTCTACAGCAAATGTCTCTTCAAAAGTGAGATGTTGAGGCCCTGGCCGGGTTGCTCAGTGGACGTAGTGTGGTCCCAGCATGCCCAGATCGTGGGTTCAATCCCCGGTCAGGGCGCATACAAGAACAACTGAGTGCTACAACAAGTTGATGCTCTTCTCTTTCTCTCTCTCTCTCTCTCTCTCTCTCTCTCTCTCTCTCTCTCTCATCAATGGAAAAAAAACAACTGAGGCCCAGAAGTTGCAGAGAAATGGGGAGTGACTGTTAATGAGTATAAAGTTTCTTTATGAGGTGATCCAAATATTCTAAAATATATTGTGGTGATAGATATACAACTCTGTGAAAATATTAAAAGCTACTGAATTGTGTACTTTAATTAGGTGAATTATATACTATTGAACTATACTTAATAAAGTTGTAATGAAAATAAAAAACAAGACCCAGAGAGAGAGAGGGGTAGCAGCTCATTCAAGGCCACACACAAGTTGACAAAGCAGCTCCGGCCAGACTGCAGGTCTTCTGAACGGTGACTCTGCGCTTCTCCCGTCCCTATAACCCTAAGCAGAGATAACTACCAAGCTTCAGGCAGTGTGCGAGGCAGGGCCGGTCCTATGCGTGAGAATTGGCAGCCAGACCTGAATCCCAGGGTGAGCAGTAGAAAATGGTCTAGAGCAGGAACTTTCACTGAGGTCTGCCATGAGCGTGGCCAGCCCTGTCTCTGGATCCCAGTGTCCCCGTCTGTCAAGTGGATGAATTTTGTGATCCTTTGCAAAAGGCTCCGCCAGCCCTGAGGTTCTAATCATAAAGCACATAGAAACGGAACAGATTGGCGTGTCAGCTGTGTGTTCTCAGAGTGCTGCAGGGGCCTTGCACACAATTAGGTGTGCTAATCTATGCCCCTCACCGCTAGCGATGACCAGGACTTTCCCGTGAGAGTCCAATTCTCTCAGACAATGCCACTGCTGCCTTTCTCCAGCGGGGGTAGCTTGGTCCCGGTTTCCCCACCAGCAGTACTAAGTGGGAGAGTTACCTATCCTAGAGGCCGATTGATCACGTCCTTGGAGTAGTCAGGAACCAGGGTCTTGGCCTGGCGCCCAGGCAGCCCCACCTTGGGCTGAGCTTGCCTCTGCAGTGGAGGGAGTGATTGCTGATGGCCACTGGTCTAGCCCCCGCTGGACAGGATGTTTCCACATCAAGCCCCACTTCCTGTAGCTAGGCCTGGACTCCGGTTCCCCCCTGCTCCTGCCATCTGGCCGCCTGCCCTCTGCCCCCTCCCCTGGCTGGGTGTTTACTGGCTGCCTTATCAGCCTGGGGAATCAGGGCCTCACCCAGCCGGCTGCCCCGCCCCATCAGCCGGCCCAGGGCCCTACCTGCTGTGGTTTCGTCACTACAAGCTCTCAAACTCTGGAGAGGCCCCCTCTTGTGCAGGCAGGGGGGTGTGGATGAAGGCTCACTGCTGAAACCTGAATATTCATAGTGCTTTATCCACCTTGCTTAAGCTGAGGGAGAGCCTGCTTTGTTCTTTCTACATTGTCCTGTCTCTGTCTGCATGATATTGGGACAGGAATGAGGTGTTTAGGCTGCTGAGAAGGCTCTTTGGACTGGAGTGCCTCCTCGGCTCTTTTCTTCTCAGCCACTAAGAGATGAGCCTGTACTAGGCTGGAAGGCTCTGAAAGAACTGGCAGATTCTTTTTTAACAGCAGAGTACTGCAATCACCCAGGTTAAAGGTGAGGTGGAAGGAGAGGCTGCAGGCTGACTGTGCTGGAGGAGCGCTCGCTGGGCAGCACACATACTAAAACTGAGTGCGCTCAGGAGGAAAAACTGGAGAATCCATGGGCGTGCCCTCCATGATCCATGCCCGGACTCCAGAACCTCATGGGTCCTGCATTGTCTCCACCCCACGCTGCGATCTGTTCACCCACCCAAAGGCTGAGGCCAGAGCTAACCACTGAGCGAGTCCAACAACTTTCTCCCAGCACACAAGGCTAAGATTTGAATGAAGGAGAGGGAGGAGATGAGGACAGTAAGCAAATGAACACGTTGCAGGTGATGGATTTCCCTTCCAGCGTTTGGGCTAAGATTCTGAGAGTTCAAGTTCTGACCTGTCCATAGGCAGGTTCCACAGGGACAGTGCCTGCTTGCTAAAGCTGACAAAGTCCAAAAGCATGAATCGAAGCCACTGGCCAAACCTGGCTCATCATCCAGGGACTTCCATTTGGTTCACAGAGAAATCAATTAAAATATATTTAGGCAGTAGATTGTCACATCACACAAAATAAAGTGCCATAATTCAGATACGTTTTATGAAACTGTGTCCTTCTAGATGTAAAGCATACAAATCAACAGTTTGGGGCGCTTGGGTGGGAAAGTTTGGAAAAAGTCTGTTTAGACAATTTTGCCATTAATGGGCTATGTAACCACAGGCATGACATGTCACATGGCTCTCAAAGCCTCGGGCCTCCCCTCCCCCACCGGCACTATAGATGTCATGCTGCCCAGAGCTCCTCTGGAGCTCACTGACCCTAGCGGCAGTCAGGACTTCCGCAGGTCACTGTCCCATCTCCCCAGGAATGACCTTTCCACTGCACAGATATATAAGCCACTTAATGTTCACATGTTAATGGATGATATTGGGTTAATGTGTCACCTCTCTCAACACACTTCATCTTTAAAGGCCATCTGAAGTTGCTTTGCTTTAGCCTAAGGCAGGGGTCTCAAACTCGCAGCCCGCGGGCCGCATGCGGCCCATCGAAAAATTTTGTGCAGCCCGCAGACTAATCCACGAAGTTCAAAATATTTTGGATAGCCCTGGCCAGTTGGCTCAGCGGTAGAGCATTGGCCTGGTGTGCGGGGGACCCGGGTTCGATCCCTGGCCAGGGCACATAGGAGAAGCGCCCATTTGCTTCTCCACTCCCCCTTCCTCTGTCTCTCTCTTCCCCTCCCGCAGCCGAGGCTCCATTGGAGCAAAGATGGCCCGGGCGCTGGGGATGGCTCCTTGGCCTCTGCCCCAGGCGCTAGAGTGGCTCTGGTCACAGCAGAGCGATGCCCCGGAGGGGCAGAGCATCACCCCCTGGTGGGCAGAGCGTCGCCCCCTGGTGGGCGTGCCGGGTGGATCCCGGTCAGGCGCATGCGCGAGTCTGTCTGTCTCTCCCCGTTTCTAGCTGCAGGAAAATACAAAAAAAAAAAAAAATTGGATAAAATTAAGTAAGCCTAGGGGCCTACTTGTATTTTTCATTTCTCTAGCATCCTAGCTAGATATTAGCTTAGTTAACAGCAGTTGTGATGCAAACTATAGTTTCTGGTCGTTTTGTGACACTGAAAAGTGTTGCGTAACAGTTGCCTTTTGTAGACCTAGTGCGGCCCGCCAAAGGGCTGTGATCTTGCTCTGCGGCCCACATGCTGAGTTGAGTTTGAGACCCCTGGCCTAAGGAGTGGCTCCGGAGCAATGGCGGAGCTGCCCTATGAGTAGGTGAGCCGGGGCTGTTTCCCAGTGGTTCTGTTTCCAGTTACACCATTAGCCAAGGAGCAAGCTGGCCTTCACCTTCTCCTCCCCAGGCTTCTAGTCTCTGTTAGGAAGCTGTACTGAGTGGATGTGAAAGCCTTTGAAAAATCTAACAACTAGCCTTGGTGCAGCAGAAAGCCCACTTGACTGGGTGTGAGGTAGATTAAGTGCCAGTTGTGGCCCTGCCTCTCCCCAACTCCTCCCTCAGCCTTTGAGCTGGTGCCAACCTCTCCTCCAGGGCACACATTTAGATCTATGGCTGTGGCCACACCAGCTGTACTAGGCAGAGCTTTAGAGTCCGAACCCATCTGCTTGGTTTCCAAAGGTCCTTCATAGTCTGACCCCACCCTACCTAGTCAGCCTTGTTTCTCATGATTTCCCAACTCAAGCCTGGGCTTCAAGCCCAGTGGTCTTCTCACGGTCCCCTGAGGGAACATTCCAGTCTCATTCACAGAGTTTCTCAGGCCTGCCGTGCCCTCGCAGCTCTGTTTTGGTTAATCAAATAGTGCCCAACCAACAAGGTCCCAAGCAAGTTCCCCAAACCCATGGAGCTGGCTACACCCTGATAACACAGTCCACACCCACAGAACCCCCTTCATTAAACTCCTATAGCCCTTAAATTCCACCACAAAATCTCTTAATCCCACAGGTCCTGAATTGTTCTTTAATTACTTTATGTGTATGTCTTGTTTCCCCAACAGGCAGTAAAATCCATGGGATTAAAGCCTATCTCGTCTTCTGACTCTAACACAGGTCTGGGCATTCATGAGTTAAGTCCATGTAAATTCTCCACCTGAGTAAAATCTCTAGAAAACAGACTCCAGGTCCTGAGAGATATAATGTGGAGATAGGGTTAGAGTTGGGGGACAAAGTCCTCCAGACTCATATATTACTTGTCCTTTTTTGCTTCAAGCCTCTTTTAAGGGAAACACATACCAACTAGAGTCGTTTATTCCAAGCAGCATTGAGAAGGTAGTTGATGATCAATCTGGCCATCATTAAAGAATTATTTCTTTGTATAAAACTAGCATGTCTCGGCCCTGGCCGGTTTGCTCAGTGGTAGAGCGTCAGCCTGGCGTGCAGGAGTCCTGGGTTTGATTCCCGGCCAGGGCACACAGGAGAAGTGCCCATCTGCTTCTCCAACCCTCCCCCTCTCCTTCCTCTCTGTCTCTCTCTTCCCCTCCCACAGCCAAGGCTCCATTGGAGCAAATTTGGCCCGGGCACTGAGGATGGCTCTGTGGCCTCTGCCTCAGGCGCTAGAGTGGCTCTGGTTGCAACAGAGCAGCGCCCCAGATGGGCGGAGCATCGCCCCCTGGTGGGCATGCCGGGTGGATACCGGTCGGGCGCATGCGGAAGTCTGTCTCACTGCTTCCCCGTTTCCAACTTCAGAAAAATACAAAACAAAAATAAAACAAAAAAAAAACCCAAAACCCAGCATGTCTCCTGACCTGTGGTAGCACAGTGGATCAAGTGTCGACCTGGAACGCTGAGGTCACCAGTTCAAGACCTTGGGCTTGCCTGGTCAAGGCACATACAAGAAGCAAGGTGAAGTTTCCTGCCCCCCCCATCCTTTCTCTCTCTCCCTCTTCTCACTCTAAAATCAATAAATAAAATCTTAAAAAAAAAAAAAGAAAAAGAAAAACAGTGTGTCGACCACAGGGATATTTGGTGCAGGTTTGATCACTGGATCCTGGGGATAAACTTCATAATGCTGGGTCACTTTTAAGAGCTAAAATGATTCAAGAGAATGGAGTGTGCATATAACTACATGAGACCAAGCATTTTTTTTTAAAAGAGGGCTTTTGTTGTCTAGACAGATAACATTGAAAAGAGATATGGTTTGCATCTATGAAATGATATATGAAGCAGATCATCATGGAACCATTCACCAATAATTGGTTCCTCTTATACACTGTTGGTGGGATTGTAAATTAGTGCAGCAACTATAGAAAACAGGTAGGTTCCTCAAACAATTAAAAATAAAACTGCCACCTGACCAGGTGGTGGTACAGTGGATAGAGCTTCAGATTGGGACAAAGAGGACCCAGGTTCGAAACCCCAAGGTCGCTGGCTTGAGGGTGGGATCACTGGCTTGAGCATGGGATCATAACCATGGTCACTGGCTTGAGCCCAAAGCTTTGTGGCTTGAAGCCCAAGGTCACTGGTTTGAGCTCAAGGTCTCTGGCTTGAGCAAGGGGTCACTCACTCTGCTCCCCTATCAAGGCACATATAAGAAAGCAATCAATGAACAACTAAGGAGACTAAGGAGCTGCAACAAAGAATTGATGTTTCTCATCTCTTTCCCTTCATGTCTGTTCTTATCTGTCCCTCTCTCTGTCTCTCTATCTCTGTCACACAAAAAAATAGAGCTGCCATATGATCCAGCAATTCCACCACTGGGTATTTATCTGAAGAAAACAAAAACACTAATTTGAAAGATATATGCACCCTTATGTTCATTCCAGTGTTACTAATTTTTTTAAGTAGAATTTTTTTATTTAATTTTTTTCAAATTATTTTTATTTATTTATTTATTCATTTTAGATAAGAGAGAGAGAGATAGAGAGAGAGAGAGAGGAGAGAGAGGAGAGAGAAGGGGGGGAGAAGCAAGACGCATGAACTCCCATATGTGCCTTGACCGGGCAAGCCCAGGGTTTTGAACCGGCGACCTCAGTGTTCCAAGTCAATGCTCTATCCACTGCGTCACCACAGGTTAGGCCTCCAGTCTCCAGTGTAACTAATTAAGAGCCACATATGGAAGCAACTTAGATGTCCATCAGATAGATGAGTAGATGATAATGATATGTATGTGTGTATGAGAGAGAGAGAGAGAGAGAGAGAGAGAGAGAGAGAGAGAGGAATATTATTCAGCAATAAAAAGTAATGAGAGCCCTGGCTGGCTAGCTCAGTGGTACAGCATTGGCCTGATGTGTGGAAGTCCCGGGTTCGATTCCCAGCCAAGGCACACAGGAGAAGCACCTATCTGCTTCTCCACCCTTCCCCCTCTCCTTTCTCTCTATTTCTCTTTTCTTCTCCTGCAGCCAAGGCTCCATTGGAGCAAAGTTGGCCTGGGTGCTGAGGATGGCTCCATGACCTCTGCCTCAGGTGCTAGAATGGCTCCAACTGCAACGGAGCAACACCCCAGATGGGCAGAGCATCACCCCCTTGTGGGCATGCTGGGTGGATCCCAGTCGGGGGCATGCGGGAGTCTGTCTGACTGCCTCCCTGCTTCTAACTTTGGAAAAATAAAAAATAAAAAAAACACAAAATAAAAAATAATGAGATCTTGCCATTTGCAACAGTACATTGTACCTGGAAGATACTATGCTAAGTGAAATAAGTCAGACAGAGAAAAACAACTACTGTATAATTTCACTTATATGTAGAATATTAAAAAAACAAAAGGACAAACAAAACAAAAACAGAAACAGACTTATAGAGAACAAGCTGATGGTTGCTAAAGGAGAAGGGAGGAGAGGAATGCAAATAAAATATAAAAAACATTTAATGAAAATAAAAAATAAAAAGATGTTAGAAGCAAGATATATAAATATAATTTAGAATAGATCAATTCTTTACAGATATAATATTTACAAAGGACCATATATATTAGTTTGGTGCAGTACAAAAAATAGGTTGTAGGCAAAAAATAGGTTGAAGGGCAAATAAACACAGTAGTCTTATTTTGCAAATGCATGCTAAAATTTAGAAATTTTTTAGCTGAAGAATACCAATGAAAAGATTAAGCATCTTCTAAAATGACAGTAACATCAGGGTTATCCATGATTATAAAATAAGATCACAAAAGCACAGTCAAGCATGTCTGTTGTAGCAATTAATGTAAACAGGGTAAATTCAAGTATAAAAAAGAGATATTGACAATCTAATTCTAAAATTCATATGAAATTTCAAATTACTTAAAATAGGCAAAAAGAACAAAATTAAAGGGCCAACACTACCTGATTTCAAGAATGATTATAAAGCTACAGTAATCAAAAAACAATTGATACTAGCATAAAGATTAACAAACAGATCAATGAATGAAACAGAATATAGAGCCCAGAAATAAGTCCACATGTATAAGGACAACTGCAGTAGAATAACGATAGCTTTTCCAACAAATGGTGCTGGAATAATTGGACATCTATATGTACAAAAAAATTTTTGGATCTATACTTCTCATTACACAGATAGATGAACTTGAAATGAGTCACAGACCAAAATGTAAAGCCTAAAATTATAAAATTTCTAAAATAAAACATTAGACAAAATATTTGTCCACCAAAAAACGATTAGAACTGATAAATGAATTCAGTCAAGTAGCAGTATACAAAATTAATATTCAGAAATTAGTTGCATTTTTATACACCAATAACAAATTATCAAAAAGAGAAATTAACCCCAGCTGGATAGCTCAGTTGGTTGAAGCATTGTCCTGATACACCAAGGTTGCAGGTTTGGTCCTGGTCAGGGCACTACAGAGTCAATGGGTGAATGCATGAACGAGTGGAACAAATTGATGTTCCTCTCTCTCTCTCTCAAATCAATCAATAAATAAAGCATTTTTTTAAAGAAAAAGATAAATTGCCTGAACAGGCAGTGGCGCAGTGGATAGAGCGCCAGACTGGGATGCAGAGGACCCAGGTTCGAGACCCCGAGGTCACCAGCTTGAGTGCGGGCTCATCCGTTTTGAGCAAAGCTCACCAGCTTGAGCCCAAGGTCGCTGGCTAAAGCAAGGGGTTACTCGGTCTGCTGAAGGCCCATGGTCAAGGCACATATGAGAAAGCAATCAATGAACAACTAAGGTGTTGCAATGCACAACGAAAAACTAATGATTGATGCTTCTCATCTCTCTCCGTTCCTGTCTGTCCCTATCTATCCCTCTCCCTCTCTCTGACTCTCGCTCTGCTCTGGAAAAAGAGAGAGAGAGAGAGAGAGATAAATTAAAATTGTATCAAAAAATAAACTACCCAGGAATAAATTTAACCAAGGAAGTAAAATACTTGTAGTCGGAAAATTGTAAGACATTGAAGAAGATACAAATAAATGGAAGCATATACTGTGCTCATGGATAAGAAGAATTAACGTTGTTAAAATGTCCATACTACCCAAAGCAATCTGCAGATTCACTGCAATTCCTATCAAAATACCATGGTGTAATCTAAAGTTATGGGTTCAATTCCCTGTCAGGGCACATATAAGGAGCAATCAATGAATTCATAAATAAGTGGTACAACAGATCAGTATCTATCTCTCTCTCTCTCTCTTTCTCTCTCTCTCCCTTCCTCTTTCTAAAAATCAATAAATTTTTAAAAAATATCATGGTGTATTTCACAGAACTAGAACAAATAATTCTAAAATTTATACGAAACCAGCCTGACCTGTGCTGGCGCAGTGGATCAAGCGTCAACTTGGAATGCCGAGGTCGCCGGTTCAAAACCCCAGGCTTGCCTGGTCAAGGCACATATGGGAGTTGATGCTTCCTGCTCCTCCCTCCTTCTCCCACACCCCCCATCTCTCTGTCTCTTTCTCTGTCTCTCCTCTCTAAAAAAAATGAATAAATAAAAATATAATAAAATTTATTTGAATCCAGAAAAGACCCCGAATAGCCACAGCAATCTTGGGAAAGAAGAACAAAATTGGAGATACTATATTATCTGATATCAACCTATACTATAAGGTTAGAGTAATCAGAACAGCATAGTACTAGCATAGAAACGACACAGAGATCAATAGAACAGAATAGAGAGCCCAGAAATAAACCCACACTTTTTAAAAAAGATTTTATTTATTGATTTTATAGAGAGAGGAGGTGGGGTAAGCAAAATTATCAACTCATAGTTGCTTCATTTTGGATGTTCATTGATTGCTTGTCATATGTGCTTTGACCCGGCAAGCCCAGGGTTTTGAACAGGTGACTTTAGCATTCATTCCAGGTCGATGCTTTATCCACTGAATCACCACAAGCCAGGCAACCCACACCTTAATGGTCAACTAATTTATGACAAAAGAGAAAATAATATATATACGGGGTAAAGATGGTTTAGTCAATAAATGGTATTAGGAAAACTGGACAGATACATGCAAAAATTGAAACTAGACTACCTTCTTACACCACATATAAGAATAAACTCAAAATAGATTAAAGGCTTAACTGAAGACTCAAAACCATAAAACTACAGTACTAGAAGAAAGCATAGGCAGTGAACTCTCTGACATTGCTCTTACTAATATTTCTCCTGATACATCTCCTTGGGGAAGGGAAACAAAAGAAAAAAAAATGGACTACATCAAACTAAAAAGTTTTGCATAGCAAAGGAACCATCAACAAAATGAAAACGTCTCTTGACCTGTGGCAGCACAGTGGACAAAGTATCAACCTGTAATGCTGAGGTCACTGATTTGAAACTCCAGGCTTGCCTGGTCAAGACACATATGAGAAGCAAGCACTATAAATTGATGCTTCTTACTACTCCCTTACTTTTTCTCTCTCTCTCGTCTCTCTTTAAAATCAATAAATAAAATATTTTTAAAAATTAAGACAACCCACTGAATAGGAGAACATATTTGCTAATGATACATCCGATAAAGGGGTAATATCCAAAATTTATAAAGAACTCATACAACTTAACACAAAGAAAACAAACAACTCAATTAAAAATGGGCAAAAGGCGGTGGCACAGTGGATAGAGCATCGGACTGGGACGCAGAAGACCCAGGTTTGAAACCTCGAGGTTGCTGGCCTGAGCATGGGTTCACCAGCTTGAGCACGGGGTCACTGGCTTGAGTGTGGGATCATAGATATGACCCCATAGCTTGAGCCCAAACCAGCCTGACCTGTGCTGGCGCAGTGGATCAAGGTCACTGGCTTGAAGCCCAAGGTCACTGACTTGAGCCCAAAGTCTCTGGCTTGAACAAGGGGTCACTCACTTTGCTGTAGCCCCCAGCTCAAGGCACATATGAGAAAGCAATCAATAAACAACTAAGGTGCCCCAACAAAGAATTGATGCTTCTCATCTCTCCCTTCCTGTCTGTCTCTATCTATCCTTCTATCTTACTCTCTATTTCTGTCCAAAAATAAAAAATAAATAATAATAAAAAATAAAATGAAATAAATGAGCTAAGGACTTGAATATATATTTCTTCATACAGAATATAAAGATAGCCAGTAAGCATATGAATAGAAGATAACATCACGCCCTGTCCCAATAGCTCAGTCGGTTAGAGCATCATCCCAAAGCAGCAGAGGTTGCCAGTTCGATCCCTGGTCAGAGCACATACAAGAACAGCTCAATGTTCCTGTCTGTCTCTCTCTCTCCCTCTTCCTCTCACTAAAATCAATAATAAAAAAATTAAAAAAAAAGAAGATAACATCACTATTCATCAGAGAAATGCAAAATTAAAACCACAATGGATTGAAATATCACCTCGTACCTGTCAGAATGGCTACCATCAATAAATCAACAAACAACAAGTGTTAGTAAGTATGTGGATAGAGTAAAGAGAACCCTTGTGCACTAAACACTGGTGCAGCCACTATGGAAAACAGTATGGAAGTTCTTCAATAAAATGAAACTAAAGCCCTGGCCGGTTGGCTCAGTGGTAGAGCGTCGGCCTGGCGTGCAGAAGTCCCGGGTTCGATTCCCGGCCAGGGCACACAGGAGAGGCGTCCATCTGCTTCTCCACCCCTCCCCCTCTCCTTCTTCTCTGTCTCTCTCTTCCCCTCCCGTAGCAGAGGCTCCATTGGAGCAAGGATGGCCCGGGCGCTGGGGATGGCTCCTTGGCCTCTGCCCCAGGCGCTAGAGTGGCTCTGGTCGCAACAGAGCAACGCCCCGGAGGGGCAGAGCGTCGCCCCCTGGTGGACGTGCCGGGTGGATCCCGGTTCGGGCGCATGCGGGAGTCTGTCTGACTGTCTCTCCCCGTTTCCAGCTTCAGAAAAATACAAAAAAAAAAAAATGAAACTAAAGATAGCACCACCTTATGACCTCAGCGATTCCAGTCCATGGTATTTATCCAAAGAAATCCAAAACATTAATTCAAAAAACTACGTACCCTATGTTCATTGCAGTGTTATTTACAATACCCAAGCTATGGAAGGAACCCAAGTGTCCATCAATAGATGAGTGGATAAAAAAGTGATGGCATGTGCACGTGCGAGTGCACGCACACACACACACACACACACACACACACACTGGAATATTATTCAGCGATAAAAAAGAATTAAATCTTACCATTTGTGACAGCATGGATGGATGCAGAGGGTATTATGCTAAGTGAAATAAGTCAGACACAGAGAAACAAAAACCACATGATGTCACTTATATGTGGAATCTAAAGAACAAAATAAATGAACAAACAAAACAGGGACAGACTCATAGACACAGAAAACAAATGGACAGTTATCAGACGGGAGGAGGGGTTAGGGGGACTAGGTGATAAAGGTTAAAGGGATTAAGAAGTGCAACTGGTAGTTACAAAATAGTCACAAGGAGGTAAAATACAGCACAGGGAAAATAATATAATAATAATATTATAACTATGTATGGTGCCAGGTGGGTACTAGACTTATGGAGGGGATCACTTTGTAAATTTTACACACACACACACACACACACACACACACCAGCAACCCAGCATTCCAGGTCGACGCTTTATGCACTGTGCCAGCACAGGCCATGCTCTTGTACTTGAGTTTAGAGAGCATTGTGGTTAGACAGATATATATATATATATGGGACTTATTGAGTGTGCTGATTCTAGTGGGTTTGTGTTGTTTTATTTTTTGTTCAATCTCATGCCAGTGTTATTGTCTCACCTAACCTGGAATGCCCGGATGGCCAATGCTCTCTTTTCCTATTTTGAAAAGCCATCTGCCTTCTCATTTCCAGGAAGCCTTCCCCAGTGAAGCTGAGGACAGAGAGGAATGTCCTTTCTCTAGATAAGCCATGGGCCTTCATCATCACTCAATCTGCAAATCTTATTTATTCATTTTTTTTAGAGAGGAGAGGGAGAGACAGAGGGAGAGAGAGAGAGGACAGACAGACAGAGAGAAAGGGGGGAGGGGCTGGAAGCATCAACTCCCATATGTGCCTTGACCAGGCAAGCCCAGGGTTTCGAACCGGCAACCTCAGCATTTCCAGGTCGACGCTTTATCCACTGCGCCACCACAGGTCAGGCCCAATCTGCAAATCTTAAGTGCCATAAGCTGGATGGCGTTTTTTAATATTAGCATGGCACCAAGAAAGTGATTTAGGTTTAGATCCTTCAGAACAGGGGGCTGGGCCTGGTGTGTGTGTGTGTGTGTGTGTGTGTGTGTGTGTGTGTGTGTGTGTGTATTTTGTTGCTGTTTATTTTTTAATATTAGCATGGCACCAAGAAAGTGGTCACCTAACGAGACAGGTGTTTTCTACACATGGATTCGAAGAGAATCAGCAATGCTGAACTAGCCTCTCTTACCTCTGAGGGCATTATGAGAAAAAGACACTGTTATTTCTTAAATGTCTAAGTACCTCCTTGTTATCAGGTCATCAGGAATTTGGGGAGGATAAGACTAATTGCCCACTCTCCCGTCCCCTGAGGCTCAGCAGTTCTACTGTGAGGGAGAGCTAAGGGACTGAGTGCAGTGGCTCAGGGGTGGTCCAAGTGCAATCCAGTTTATCCGGAGCCTGCTGGCCCTGAGGGTGGCCACAGGCCGCTCAAACAAGCACAGTCAATTTGATAGCAGATGGAACATCCAAGTTCCTTTCCGAGAGGCCTTCGGAATGGGAGTGGCCTAGTCCCCAGGAACTCTTCTGGACGAAGGAGGCAGTGCCCCAGTTCTAACCCTAAGCCTTTGGGCATTGGTCCAGAATGGACCCATCATCTAGTCTAGCAAAAGAAGGGAGAAAATGAGCAGTGCTGGCTAGTCGGCTCCCAGAATTCTGCATTCTGTAGTGTAAGAAAAACAAACTGATGATTGCTAAATACTTGCCAGGGGAGGAATGTGAGGCCTGCTCTCAAAGGAACTAACTTACTGATTCCTGCAGGGAATGATACTCAAGATAAAAGTGGTGAAGAGATAAAGATGGCGATGTTAATAACAAGATTAAAGATGAGTTTCATCCTACACACACACACATACGCACACACAATCTTCTTCCACATCACTTCCTTATTCTGTGTGATGTAAGCGTTAACAAAAAGTGAGCTCAAAGATCTGGACAATCTTCCGCTTGGTTTTAGCAGTGGATATGGCATAACTTGTCAGCATTTCCAGAGAAGCAACTGATCCCTGGAGCCTGACAAAGTCAAGGGTGTGTGAAGGCGAAATTATAACATTAACAATAGCTACAGAAATAACAGCTAACACTTGTTGGGTGGTTACTATGTGCCAGACACCATGCTGAGTATTCTACATGCATTATCTCCTTTAATCCTGACCTGTGAAGTGGGCACTGACATTAAGCAACGAACCCACAGTCATATGGCCAGTAAATGGTTGGTCTAGGAGAGCCTCTGCTCTTCCCTGCTTTTAGACAATATACTTCTGGAGAAGGATATTGGGGTAGACTAGAAGAGGAAAAGAAGTTTTGGAAAAGGCAGGTGGACTATGAGGCAGGATACGCCACCACTGGAAGAAGTAAATGATCCATCAAGAAGGTGGAGCCTGACCAGGCGGTGGCGCAGTGTATAAAGCAGGGGTCGGGAAATTTTTTCGCTGAGAGAGCCATGAACGCCACATATTTTAAAATGTAATTCCGTGAGAGCCATACAACGAGCCGTGTACGTTATGCATTATCCAGTAAAAATTTGGTGTTGTCCTGGAGGACAGTTGTGATTGGCTCCAGCCACCCGCAACCATGAACATGAGCGGTAAGAAATGAATGGATTGTAACACATGAGAATGTTTTACGTTTTTAACATTATTTTTTTTTATTAAAGATTTGTCTGCAAGCCAGATGCAGCCATCAAAAGAGCCACATCTGGCTCGCAAGCCATAGGTTCCTGACTCCTGGATAAAGCGTCGGATTGGGACGCAGAAGACCCAGGTTCGAAACTCCAAGGTTGTTGGCTTGAGCACGAGCTCATCCGGCTTGAGTGGGCTCATCTGGCTTCAGTGTGGGCTCACCATCTTGAGCACAGGGTCACTGGCTTCAGCCCAGAGGTCGCTGTCTTGAGCAAGGGGTCACTCGCTCTGCTGTAACCCCCACTTCCCCGTCAAGGCGCATATGAGAAAGCAATCAATGAATAACTAAGGTGCTGCAATGAAGAATTGATGCTTCTCATCTCTCCCTTCTTGCCTATTTGTCCCCATCTGTCCCTCTCTCTGAGTCTCTCTCTCTGTCTCTGTCACACACACACACACACACACACACACACACACACACACACAGTGGACACCTAAGAAAAAGTTTGCTCAACTTGGGCAAGCTGCTCAGGCTCTTGTTAGTTCGTCTGAGAAATGTTCTGGCACCTTCCCTTGAGGACTCTCCTGCATGAGACACCTTTCCTTGCTGCCTAACCCTCCTCATTACCTTGGGAACAGAACAAGCTGGGGTTTCTGCAAAGACTCATCTTAGGGCACAATTTCCTGTCCAAGAAGTCAGGGCACTCTGGTGTGTCCCTGGACCTTTGCAATGTGCGGGGGGGGGGGGGGGGGGGGCAGAACCCGTTAGCAGTGAGAGACGAAAAGTGATTTGGGGAGGGATGTATGTGTTTGAGTGTTTAGGTCCAATTAAACCCAACAAGGGCAAAACTCCCCTCTACGCTCAGCCGTGGGCAGACACAGAAGCAGCAGAACAGATATATGGCTAGTGCTTGCCTTTGCGCAGGGGGTGGGCAGAGACATGTGGGAATCTTTAGACCCTTTGGTTCCCAGATGGATGAGAAAATTAAAATCTGTGTCCTCCACCTGAACCCCCAGGCTCCTGTAGTACTTCCAGAAGTGTAGTCAAGGGGGGACGCACCCAACCTGTGCCTGCCAGGCACACCTCTGGTGTGGCAATGTTCCTGTTCCTTTGGTGCCCCTATCTCTCTTTCCCTCTCTCTTCTCACCAGGGCTGGTGTGTGTGTGTGGGGGGGGGGGGTCAGAATGAAATCCCCTCCGCTTGGGTGGCAGGGAAGCCTGGCCATCCTTTGTGTTTTATCAATACAGGCTGGGATCCTGGGCCAGGCCAGCCACTTTAAACCTCCTAGACTGGCACTAGGGTCTACACTGAGCCACCGCACTCGCTGACCTGGTCTTTTATGTGACACATATTTGCCAAACAATTATCCAGGCTTCCAAGGTCTGTCTGTGGCCAGGGAAGAGAGAGGAAGGCATCTTTTCTCTCCTTTCTGCCTAGCCAAATCAATCCTGTACCGCCCCACCCTCCCTCAAGGACTAGCTTGAGGCTCATCCCTCCCAAAGTCTTCCCTCCCTCCTCCAGCTGCTGCTGACCTCATAGCTCTGGACGCCTCTGGCCCCTGCTCCAAGGAGCACAATTAGCACCTGACCAGCCCCTGGCCTGGCTGTTTGTCCTAGCCTCTGATTGTTTTGGTCTTTTAGTCATCTTTCCCCCATGGCCTCCTTTGTGCACCTCCTCCACACCACCTAGCACAGGCTGGGCACACAGTGGGTGTTAATAACTGTCTGTTGAATCAAAACTCAGCAGACCCTATGAGGTCAGAACCTTCACAGGCTCCCCAACCAGCAGTTCCTTGGCAACCAGCGCTGGGGCCTGGCCTATAGGGCATTAGCCGCAGGGCCGAGATTACAGGCCACAAGAGGCTCAGCAGCCAGAGATTTGCAAGCAGGTTGGTGTTGATGAGAAAAGCCCCTAACCCTTAGGAAAGCGTCCATGGGATTCTGGGTACCACAGATGAGTTTCCTTTCTCCCCTACAGAACTAGTTTTCAGTCTGCAAACCACAAAGGGAATAAATTGGCAGTGAATCCAGAAACCTCTTTGCAGTTTAGAAATCCCAGAGAGATAACCACGACTGGGTTGGGGTCAGGCACAAGCCTGAGGAGAGAAGGCTGCTACAGGCCCTTACCAGCTCAAGGGGCACCTCCTGGAGGTACAAGGGGTGTGGCAGGAATGGGCCCTGCCTCTCCTGTGTCTAGAGAGGTGTTTGAGGGTAGCCCTAAGTAATATCAGCCTGCCCAGCAACCCAACAAATGATGCTGCTGAATGCTTGCCACCTGCAGCCCACACAGCAAACAGGTCTTCCTTTCCCTGTCATTCACCCAAATCCCAGGACAGGCCTCTGTGGAGGGGAACATCCAGACCAGAACCAGAACCCAACCAGTGTCCCCAGGCAAGGGGGTACCTAGCTCCCCACACTAGCTCAAGGATCTCAGTCTGGCTTTGACTATGGTTATTCATACCGATGATCCAGCCACTGCCGCAAGCCAGTGTGGCTAGTAATTCCAGGTCCTGAGTGGGAACGGCACGGAATTAAGAAAATAAGTTTAAAGAGAAAAAGGTTGGGCTCGGGAGGTCTCAGCAATGCTGATGGCAAGAACAGAAGATGCTCTCTCCACACACACACACACACACATACATACACACACACACACACACACCATCTGCTTTATTTATAGGGCAAAGTGAGGTCATTAGCAAATCAAAGAGATCTCTGATCACATTTCCAAGGCAACCCAAGAATTCTCCCAAGTGCAGAAAATCCCCACCATACATAACATCTTAACTTCACAAAACAAAGGATTGCCTTCAGACTTTCTAAGGGACATAGGGGAGGGGGGCAGGACGAGTATAAACAATCCAGCATCATAGCTAACATGAAGGTGTGGAAAAAAATAACCTTTAGCAACTTCACAGAACAAGTGAGGTGGGGGGTTGGGCAGACTGTCAGCTTACTGCGAGGTCCCCACACCCTGTCACCAAAAAATATAAACTGCAAAGACCCTGTTGGCTCTCGGTCCTCAACAAGCCACTCTTTCCAGTGGTCCGACATCCCCCACACCAACTCCTCAAAGGAGGATGATGTCCTCTTCACCATCACATTTTCCTCACTGCCACTAGTGCTTGATACTGGAACTGGCTCTTAGCAAATGTGTGCTGAATTGAACCTAAGTGTTAGGCAACCGCGCTAGGCAAACATGCTAGTCTGTGCTTACTGTGTGCCATATACTGTTTTGATAATCATCATAGCCTTATGAAGTGGTTCCCATTAGACAGATGAGCAAACTGAGGCATACAGTTGGCTGCAGTCACATGGCTAGTAAATAAGAAAGCTAGATGTAGACCCAGACAGTCTGTTCTCTAGGGCTTGAAGGGAAAATGTAAAAGTTGGGAGGGGGTGAGGGAGGACCAAGGCCGAGCTTAGGAGTAGGGAATTCCCTGGAAAACCAGTCCTCTCAGCCTGTGTCTGGGTGGTGCTTTCTGGAACAAAGTTCTGAATTTTGCAGGTTGGAGCATTTTGTACATCCTTTCAATCAGGTCCATGAATGACAGACCATAGCGCCCTCATTTTTAGATCCCAATATAAGACAGAGGAGACAGAAGCCACTATGCCATCTCTTAGCCCTAAACAGGAGGAGGGTGGGTTTTGGGGCCCCCAGCTTGTCCAGGGGTGGGCGCCAGTTCCTGAGCAACCACCGAGCAAACAGTGTGCAGCAGTGGGAGGAATGCCAGACATAGTTGCAAACAAGCCACTCCTTAAACTCACAGTGGAGGCTGGGTGAGGGTGGCAACGTGGAGCCTGCTCAACGCCCCCCCTCAAGAAATCCCAGCCTTTGAACCCCGGCTCAGAGACAACCACATGCAAGGCAGCCTCTTCCCCACACCGGCCCAGTGAGACGTCTCCAGGATAGTTCAGACCTTCATTTAACTGAAGATAAGTCCCCGCTAGGCTGTTTTTGCTGTGAATCCACTGAATTAATGGCAGAAAGTGCCTTATAACCGGCCAAACCCTGTGTGACTGTGAGAAGGGATTTGCATTCTTGCCCAGCATTCATGTCCCTGGGCATTTTCAATGCCGAATGGGAGAGCTAGATCGTTTCCCTTCATCCTCCTCCCACCTGGCACTCGGGTCAGGGGGACAGCTCTAAGGGGGTGAGTCCCCGATGGGCGTGCCCACCAGCTGTTGGGGCCCAACAGTGGTGGCTCAGGCCCCGGGGTGGTGACCTCACTTCCTCTCCTACCTCCCCACCTCCCCAGCACTCCTCCCATTTTGAGGCCCCACCAGGCAAAAATCGAGAAGTCCAAGGTTAACCGTTCCTCCCCATTTTAAGAGCTAATTAAAATGATTAGCCACAATGAATTGTCAAACATTAACCAGAAGAAGCTGCAGGACCAGACAGGCCTCAATCTCGGGCAGAGGGATGGGGGGCAGGAATCAAAAGGCCATCAAATCCCACGGTTGGGGTGTGGTGGTGGTGAGAGCAGCCAGGGAGAACCAGGCTGAGCCAGGTGCCAAGGGGTCAGGAGGTGCCTCTGGTCAGACAGGCACCGTCCCTGCACATAGTGGTGGGGAAAAGGCGACAGTCAGGGTGCGGTGGAAGGAGTAGGAATTCATCAAGCCGGACCGCCTCAGCAGTCTCCGACGGCGCTGTGGGCAGGGGATCCCGCGCTGTGTAGCTGCGGGCTCCCCTTGCCGGCAGCCGAGGACGGAACAGAGAGGCGGGAGAACCCGGGAGAGCGGGAACGCGGGAGAGTGAGGGCTGCGGCTAGCTCGCACGTAAACTCCGGCCCCCGGCCAAGAGGTCCCTATTTCGGCGATCCAATTATTCGCGCGCGCTCGCGCGCGTGTGTGTGTGTGTGTGTGCGTGTGCGCGCGCGTGTGTGTTTTACCCTAAGGCGCCTGGCCCCAGAAGCCCTACCGGCCGCTGGATCAATCTAACAGCCCTGCTGCAGACCCGCCCAACCCCCGCCCTCAGGCATCCAGCTTTTGGGGGCCTGTTGTCGTGATCGGTCCCGTCTAGGAACCCGGGCTGCCCAGAGCGCGAGGAAAATGACCCCCTATCTCAACTCGGAAAACGATTCTGCTTCTAACCCGGGGTCAGGAACCCGGTTCCACAACACACGCGCGGTGGGGCGAGGCAAGGGTGGGACTCAACACGCCGAGGCTCTACTCGCTTCCCTAGGGCCCCGACCCCTCCACCCCGGGGCCCCGGGATCCCAGATCCCGCCCTCGGACAAACTTTTCGAGGTCCCCGAAGGCTCAAAGAACCGGCGCCATCGACGTACCTGAGGAGAAATGGGCTCAGTGGCCGAGTCAGGGTCGGTGGCCGCGCTCCCCGCCCTGCTCTGGGGGCCGAGACGCGCGGCTCCCGGGTCCCGCCAGCCCGCCTTCCTCTCTGAGAAGCCGGGCCGGGCAAGTGGAGCCGGGATCTCGGCGCCGGTGAAAGGAGAAGTGGAAGTTGAGCGCAGCGCCTGGTGGGTCCCCGTGGCCGCTGGGGCCGGCGTCCGCCTCCCTCCTTCCTTCCCTCCTCTCCTCCCTGGCCGCCTGCCCCCGCGGCCCCGCGCCCGTGACTCACCTCAGCGCGGGGCAGGCCGGGCCGGGCGGGCGGGCGGGCGAGGCGCAGGGCTCTCCCACACGTCGCGCCGCCAATGGCAAGTTAGAGGGCGAGATGCAAATGCCAGGTGAACCCCCGGCGCCCCTCCGAGAACGGTTCCGGCGGGGGCGGCCTGGACGCAGGAGGGCCCCGGCGGGCGGTCGGGGCGCCCAGGGACTGGGCGCGAGGCGGCGGAGACCTGCGCTGAGACAGCCGAGCGAAAGGGGAAATCGCACCGGAGCCACACACGTCCCCTCAGGCGGCGGCTGGGGCGGGCGCGAAGGAGGCTGGGTGGGAGGGAGGGAAGAGCTGGAGGGAGGGACCGACGGGAGGGACAGCGGGCGGGCGGGGGGAGGGAAGGAGCGAGGGAGGGAGGAGGCGTCACGGTGGAGGCAGCACCCCTCCAGCCCCGGCCCGCCGCTGTCGCCAGCACGGCAGGGGAAGCCGTGCCAGGGGCCCGCGCGGCCTTCCCTTCCCCTCACGGCTCGCTCCCCGGGGGACGGCTCCTGCAGAGCACGCCGCTCGCGCTGCGCTCTCGCCCCGGCGGGAAGCCCCCACACAGCGCCTTGGAAGCAACGCCACTCTCAGGGGACCCGGGAGAGCTCGCTTCAGGCCCCTTGGCCTGCACACTGCACTTGCTCGACGCCTTTGGCCCGAGCCCTGAACTCGAGAGGATGGCGTGCCGGCGGAGTGCGGACCGGACCTGGGCGGGAGGGAGAGCGGGCTGCAGGGTGGGTGAGGCCAGGAGATGCCCAGAGAATCAGCTCAGGGACAAATCCCGAACGCCGCCCGGCCGGCCTGCCCCGCGCTGAGGCCAAGTGCGTCGTGCTCTCGGGGTGACTGGAGAGTTGGGGGGGGGCTCCTGAGGAAGGTCGAGCCTAGGGCTCTAGGTGGACGAGGTCAGAAGGATATTAATGGTGGACGGGGCTGCCACAGAAGGTGAGAGATAGCCAGCCTTGGGGTACAGGGAGAAAGCCCATACCCCTTTCTGCGGAAACTGACTGCTCAGTTTGAGGCTTGCACTTGAACCCGTTTCCTCTTCTTTCTCCCCCTTACCCTCTCCTTTGGTCTGCCTCGGCCTCCACACAAGCCTCCCACCTGGTCTTATACAGCTAAGAGGTCCTGGGGGGAGACGCAGGGCACTGTCACTACGTGGTCTAGAAAAGGGTGCTAACAAGGCCTCAGCCCCAGCACATCTGCTGGAAAACAGCAAGGCCGACAGGGCTGCAGGGGCAGGCGGGCCCTCTGAGGGGCAGGGGTGGCCAACGGGCCTCAGCTCAGGGGCCTGCTAGGCCCCCAGTGCCTGCCTGCTTCCCCAGCCTTACGGAAAGGTGGGCCTTGACATAGCAGTGGCGGATGACACCTACAAAGGAAGCTTCAGGTTCCACATTTCTGGGGACAGCCATGGAGGCTGTAGTGCGGCACTGGCCCTTGAGGCTTCTTGGCTACCCAAACCTGAAGTCCCTGAAATAAGCACCAACAGCAAGTTTCCACTCTTTTCTTTTCTAAATGGGCACACTTTCCCCAGGGGATTCCAGATCCTGAGACACACAGTTCTCTGCTGGTTTCTGGTCCATAAGGTACGTCTGTCAAAATTGCAGTAGATCCCAGCTGTCCCCTAAGTCCCCTTTGTCTTGACCTTGAAGACCTTGAAACACACTGATGTTTTTTTTGTTTGTTTGTTTGTTTTTGCATTTTTCTGAAGCTGGAAACGGGGAGAGACAGACTCCTGCATGCGCCCGACCAGGATCCACCTGGCACGCCCACCAGGGGGCGATGCTCTGCCCATCTGGGGCTTTGCTCTATTGCAACCAGAACCATTCTAGTGCCTGAGGCAGAGGTCACAGAACCATCCTCAGTGCCCGGGGCCAACTTTGCTCCAATGGAGCCTTGACTGCAGGAGGGGAAGAGAGAGACAGAGAGGAAGGAGAGGGGGAGGGGTGGAGAAGCAGATGGGTGCTTCTCCTGTGTGCCCTGGCCAGGAATCGAACCCGGGACTCCTGCACGTCCGGCCAACGCTCTACCACTGAGCCAACCGGCCAGGGCCTTTATTTTTCTTAATTTTATTTATTGATTTTAGAGAGAGGAGAGAGAGAAGGGAGGAATAGTGGGAAGCATCAACTCATAGCAGTTGCTTCTCCTTTGTGCCTTGACTGGGCAAGCCCAGGGTTTTGAACTGGCGACCTCAACACTGTAGGTCGACGCTTTATCCACTGTGCCACCACAGGTCAGGCTCACTTTCTTTACTTTTAAATTGGCGATAAGAAGACTGACTCACAAGGCTGTAGTGAAGATTGAAGGAGGTGCCTTATGTCTGTGGTGGTGTCTGTTGCCTAGTAAATCCTCAATAAACGTTAGCTACCTTCAGTATCATCTTCGTCCTCATTTTGCTTTTCTCTAGCCAGCTTTCAGGGCAGGAGGGTGGGGGTAGCAGGTCTGTCAGGGCCAGGCCAGAAGCTTTGGAGGACTCATGGTGGAGCCCTCCTGTGAGTGTCTGTAGTTTAAACCAAGGCTGAAGCCTCAAGACACAAAAGAGCCAGAGCAGAGGCCTTTCCCTTGGGAAGGGTGGAGAGAGAACAGCACTGCCCCGACCAGCTCACAGTGACTGGCCCTAATGCTTGCTAGTGACCTGGCGCCCACGGCCAGTGGGAATCCCATAAGTTCCCACCTTCCCCAGCCGCTCGCTCAGAACTAACCACAGCCCCATGATCTGAGAGTTGCAGCCAAAGCAAATCCTATCCCCTTGATGAACATCTTGTGCCAACATCACCTTGGGGAGCCATGGGCCACCTGAGTGACCTCGTTGACTCCATGGCTCCAGGTGATCTGGGCTGCCCTATTCGATGACCTTGCTGCTCCCCAGCCTGCCAGCTCTTACCCACCTGGCGCCCCCCTCCTTCAGTTACCAGTCGGGTGAGCCCCAGCCAGGCGGGGCCAGCCGGCTGAGATCACCACTCCTGATGACAGCCATGCTGTCTCTGCCAATGGCTCATTCCCTGACTTGGCAGGAATTCCCCTTCTCGAGTTGCCCGTGGATGCCCAGGCCTCTCCATCCAGCCTGCACTCTCAGCTTCTCTCCTTCCAGCCCCGTTTCCCTGTCCTTCTCCAACCCCTACTCAGTCCTCTCAGGCCTCGGGACCTGGATCCCTCCAGGGCCGAGGGGCCTCCTGGCTGCCCAGAGCCTGTGTCAGGACGCCCCCGCACTTCTCCACTCAGCTTGCCTTTCCACTCGGCAACTCTCTCAGCCTCCCTCTGTCCCCTCTCTTAAGTAGTGCCTGAGAGCCTATGTTCTTCTGCAGATCACCGCAAGTTCTTTGCAGACAAGGTTACATCCGCTCCCTGAACCCTTTGGCCTCAACCAATTTTATTCAAACCCAGAACAAAATATCATATTGCCGCAGCTTCTGTGGCCATGGCTCTTACTTTCTACCACAGACACATGCTAGAAGACTCGCCTATCAATGAGACTGTTGGAGAGAGAAGCATATTTGAAAACCATGAGGGAAGTTACAGTTTAAAAGGAAAATTTCACCTGTAAAGTTGAGGCGCTCCCTATAATCTTGTCTTTCCAGACGGCAATCGTGCCTCTGTATGTTTGGGAACTCTGGGTTTGCCTCTGTTGGATTTACACGATCAGGTCCTAGCCAGGTCCAATGATGGGCCAGCTTGTAGCTGGACATCATAAAGAGTGTTTGTTTGAAAAAGATTGCTGAGTAGCTGCAAAATAGAATTCTTTGGGCTAGGTTATACCAAAGTGCACCCTCGTGGGGTGATGCTTCGTTGCCCTGGCCCATATTAGGGGGTAACAACGGTGGAGATGTGCATAGGCCAAAGCACAGACATACAGATGGAAGGATGAGCTTGGGACCAACTTCCCAGACCATAACTTTCATCTTGCCAGCCACTTGCATTGGCTGGGGCCATTAGAAAGCCACTTGGTCTCCTGAGTGAAGCTTGCGTCCATTTAAACGGAGAATTATACCTTTGCGCTCCAGTCCTTGGCAGGGACTAGCCCTGGCACCATGAGAGTCCCTACAAAACTTTAGAGGACTACTGGGTTTCACTGCTTGGGGAGCTGGGCAGCAGCTCAGGGACCTGCCTGGAAGGAGATGACAGCCCTGATATAGGAGGGGCCATGGGCGGGCTCACTGTTTTTTGGGGGCAGAGTCAGTGTCCCTTAGGCCCCCTGTAGTTGGTGGGAGATTTGGCAAGTGGAAAGAGAATGAAGAACCTAATCCTGTTGTTCATTTGCAATAATAGTAATAATAATAATAATGAGGATGATGATGATGATGCAGAAGTGGCTTTGGGCAGAGTTCAGCAAATCAAAGGAAGCCGCTGGCATCTCTAATCCCACAGGTCCCTAGTTCTGATCTGGGAGCCATGGCTCGGCATGGTGAAGTCCCCGGGGCCAGGATATTGGCTAAGAGCATGCTCTTAGGCACCTGGCAGGGGCAGGAAAGCATCCACAGCTTTCAGGGCACCCTCCAGTGGAGCCAGAGTTAACCTTTCAACCCCCACATCTGTTGACCCAACACCCATCTTGTGTGGCAGGTGACTTCACTGTGCCCCCAGGCCTTTTGGAGATGCCAAATGACCTCCAACGGTGCTTCCCTTCATGGCCTACAGGAAAAAAAATGAGTGGACCTAAGGAGGCATTAGCCAAGGAACTGGGATGGAGAACAGAGGGATGCCAACACATGGAGGTTTTCTGTAGGTCCTTCGTTGGGCTGGGGACAGTGACACAAGCAGCCATCAAGCTGAGTGTTCCTTCTTCAAGTGGAGAGGAGGCTCAAGGGAGTGGAGGGTTCCAGTGATGTTGCATTTGGGCAGTACAGATTACATATGGTGAATAGCGCCCCCTGAAGTTGTGCAGAGCAGTGTTAATTAGAACAGACACTAAGAGAGTTAGGAAGGGGTGTTTGAATGGAAGGAGAGATCAGGAAGAACTCAGGCTGGGATACCACAGTAGTGGGGACACTGTGCTTGATCCCAGAGCTTCAGACTGGTGATGATGTGGGGTCATGGGGAGACACTGTGAGGGGGCTCCTCGGCTCCTAATTTCACCCACTTCACATCCTACCAAGGGACAGCTCCAGGCTGAGGTTTGTACCAGGGTGTAGATGACTCTGCTCTTTCAGGATTGCCCCATCCCGCACTGAGGCGAGGATGAGCCTAAGACCTGCGCGAGACCGATTCCCAGTGGCTGTGCAGTCAGCACTCAGTTTCCCCACCCTGCCCCCATGACAGGGTCGAGGGCTGTTGTTTTAGTTTAATCCATAAAAATACAACATTTAATGTCTATAAAGGTGCCGTATGAGTCATTTCACGGAATGTCTGGGCCCCTTCGCTGGCAGCAAACAAACTTTCCAGCCCTCTTTTGAGGAAGCCATCCAACTCTGCTGCTGCTGCTGGTTTGTGTGTGAGCGGGTGCGTATATGTCTGTGTGTGGGATGGGTCTCTTTAGGGCCTTGCCTATGTGTGTGTCCGTGTGGGTTTCTCAGATGTGAGTTAAGACTTCATCCTGGCCCAGTGTGTGTGTGTGCGCGCACACACACACACAAGAGCTAACTTTCGGATGTGAGTGTCGAGCTCCCTTGTGCGTGTGTCTGCAGGGCAGTATGGTGTGTGAGCCTGTGTGTCTGAGGGTGTCTACGTGTACATTCTTTCCTCATTGCTGCCAAATTCTCTCCCCATCTCTCCCCTTACGGAGTGAAGGGCTGGCTGAGGGAAGCTTGCAGTCCAAAGGGGGGCAGCTGTGGAGGGGAGAAGGGCTGGAGGGAAACCAAAGCCATTCCACTCGTCGGAGGAAAGTGTCAGCCAAGGATGAAACTGAAACTGAAGCAGCAGCTCGAAAGGCACTGGCACCCTGGGATCGTCCGGGCCTTTGGTTCCTCCCACTCCCCCGCCCCCTGCGGCCAGCTCTGGAGATTAGTCAGCCCAAAATTCCCATCCCTGCTGCCTGGACTTGGGGCTGAGGCCTGGAGGCCAAACTGGCCCGTGGTTCACACGTGACCCCACAAGCACCCATTATCACATTAACACAAATTAGTATATCAGATCTTCTCCTACTCACCTAGTGGGGTGCAGGGCTAGGCTGGAGAGAGAGGCTGCAACTCAGGCCCCACTCTGGGAGAAGCAAGCCTGGGGGCCTCGAAGGAGGGGGCAGGCTGAGGACTGTGGCAAGTCAGGTTGGGGACAGAAAGCAGGGACAGGGGACAACAGGTCTTGACAATATGATCCTTTTCCTAGGACATGGTCTGGGAGGAGATACCTTGGGGAAGGGGTTAGTGGAAAGGAGGGGGTTTCCCAGAATAGCTGGGCACCGCCCTGTAGGAAGGAGGCCCGGGCTCTGAGGTCTGGGCGGGAGACAGACGGTATTTCTCCTGGCACACACTGGAACCTGGGAACGTTTAGGATCCTTTGGATTTTTTTTTTTTACCCCTTTCCTCTTCTTTGTGGAAAATCCTTAGATAACTTTCTCAGATGGCTTTGGACATCCTGAAAAGAGGGAGAAGTAGCACCCAGAACAATAATGCATTTACATAGCTTTTATACCTTGGCACAGAGAAAGGAGACACACTGTACATATATAAGGTTGTATTGTGGAATACCCATTGGAGCCTCTGAAAAGAGTTGAGATTGTAGCCCCCACAACTTTTTTTTTTCAACTTAAAGGTGTCTGGCCGCAGGTTATTTCCGTGCCCTGATTCTCTCAATATGTTAACTAAACAGCCACAGCAGCATCATGACTTCTATAGTTCAGGGCCTGCAAGGAGGTAGGCCAGAAAGTTCTACCTACTGAGGCCAAGGTTGCAAGTTTGAGTCCCAGATGGGCTTCTTAGTTTTGTTTTCTTCCTTCATGGCTCCTGACTACTGTATTGACAAGCATGGAATCCTTAACCATCGTCCTTCATCCAGCCCAAAGCTGAGCCGCAACCCCTCATCTAGCTGAAACCCTGGTCCCAGACTGCGTCTTAGCACCAGCCACAGTCTATCCTTGTGCAGGAGATGCATTCTGGGTTTCAAGGGTGCCAGGCTAGAGAGTGCCTGTTCAGGAAAACCCACCTCAACGATCAGGACCAGACTCAAGGTTTCCATTCTACTGCTCGCGGGTCAAGAGTGTCGCCCATGGAGGGGAAAGACATTCCAAACCTGCAATCCTTTTGCTGAAGGTGAGCTGCCCTGGGCTCCACGCCAGGGAGGTGGCCGGAGGGACTATTAGAAGCGCACTGGAGCCTGCCTCAAGCCTGGGCACTAGTGCAGCAGGTAGGCTCGTGTGGGGAGTCTCTCCCCGCCTCGTGGGGGGAGCGCCAGGCCCTAAGGGCAGAGGCAATTCTGGAGTCCCCTCCTGCCTTTGCCTACCACTCCCTTTCTCGGTTTGCACGCCTTCCAACGCCGGGATCCCCACGGACTGAGCTCCGCCCCTGACCCCCAGATGTGCGCCCAGGGCGCCTCCGCAGCGCCATCTGCAGGCGAGACGCTAGCCGCGGAACGTCTGTGGCCCAGGAGAGAACTGGAGTCCGGGAGGCAGGAGGAAGAGAGGGGAGAGGTCAGCTCCCCGCCCTAAGCCTTCCCGGCTCGCGCGTGCCTTCCCCTCGCCGCCCCAGCCGCAAACCGCTTGGCTAGCCCGAAGCCCGGCCCTCGCACTCCCGGCACAGGCAACCGGCTGTTCCTACCTTGCACTGCTGCTGCTGTGCTCCCAGTGGCCTCTTGCCCCGGGCGCCTTTTCTCGGGAAGCAATGAAGTCATACTGAGCCCGACCCGCTGACTCATGAGAATTCCCCCCCTCTCCCCCGGCACAATCCAAGAAACTTCCTCTCGATCCCATCTTTCTTGCCCCCCCCCCCTTTCTTCGCGTCTCGATTGCGCAGCTCCAGGCTCCCAGGGAAAGACTCAGTGGGGTAGCTGGGAAGAGAGTGGAGGGTGAGAATCTCTGTGGAGACCTCCCAGGCCGCCCACTTTGCGCTGTTTGGGGGCGCACAGGAAATGCCCGTGGTGGGGGACTGCTTGTTCCCAAATCTGAGCAAAGCTTCCATTAAGGTGTCCTCCTGCAATTCTCCACCTCCCACAGGGAGCACCTGCTGAGGGGATGGCACCTGGGGATTTCCTTCCTTCCTCTGGGCTTCCAAGCCGGCTGGGAAGGTTACTTGGAAGTTGAGCTCTTTTCATACTGTTCCAAAGAACAGGCCAATACACACTGGGCCTGTGCCCCCATGGGGGACAAGTGTGAAGTACTCCGAGTCTTGAGCTGTCCTCTGCCCTTGCATTAAGTCAATGCTGATCACCGAAGAAGTCACTGTGGCCCTTCCTCCTGGAACTTGGTACTGTTTCAGTCCAGGTTGAGGTAGGGGTAACTTTGAATGAATGAATGAAAGAATAAGTGAGTTATTTATTTGAGAGAGAGAGAGAGAGATCGATTTGTTGTTCAACCTATTCATACATTCACTGGTTGATTCTTTTTTTTTAATTTTAGAGATACAGACAGGAAGGGAGAGAGATAAGAAGCATCAACTCGTAATTGCATCACTTTAGTTGTTCATTGATTGCTTCTCATACGTGCTTTGCCTTGACTGGGGGGCTCCAATCGAGCTAGTGACCCTTTGCTCAAGTCAGCAACCTTGGGCTCAAGCCAGAGACCATGGGATCATGTTGATGATCCCACATTCAAGCCAGCAAACCCACATTCAAGCTGGTGAGCCTGTGCTCAAGCAGGATGGACCTGTGCTCATGCTGGCGATTCTCAGGGTTTTGAACCAGGGACGTCAGCGTCCTAATTTGACATTCTGTGTACTATGCCATCACCAGTCAGGCCATCAGTTGATTCTTGCATTAGTCCTTACTGGAGATCAACCCACAACCTTGGTGTATGGGGAAGATGCTCTAACCAACTGAGCTACTTGGCCCGGGCCATGGTGAGGATAACTTTGAAGTCAAAGATTGTTTTCACCACCACCCCATCATACTGTGCGCCTGGTTTGGACTCCCACTGGAGCAGGAGACCAGAATTTCACACTGGTTTCTTGGGATATTAGTCTCAGCAAGGTGGTTAAGGGTCAGGGAATGTTTCAAAGTGGAGGAGTTCTGCTGGTTTCCTCAGAAACACCAAAAGCTTCCCTTTCCCTCTAGAGAGTAGTGATCCTTAAGCATCTTTTCACATCCAGCAAATCATGGTATTGGATGAAGTTTCCTTTGGTCCAGGGACCAGATGCTACTGAAGATTCCAGCTTCCTGGCTCACCTGTCATTGCATTTTCAAACAGGGTTCTGCCAAGGCCAGTGTTGAAATGCCCATGGACTAAGAGCAAAGGAGGTTGAACAGGCTGCTCTTTGGGCTTTTATGGCACGAGGGGAGAGGTGTTCTGAGCTCTTTTCTTGGCATGAAGTTGAGAGGTGCTCTGGGTTATAGTGGCTGTCCAACCACCAGTTCTGCGGGGTGTATTTGTCGAGGATTGGAGCCATTAAATGATTGGGTATGAATGTAAACATTGGGATCATGGCTGAGAATAGTCCCGCCACAAAGCCTTCCTGTGGTAATTCTGGCTCGAGGCCCACCCTTTAGGGGCTGAAGGGTGTCATCTTTCATGGGGCCAGTTTTGAGGCTGTCATACTCTATGGAGAGCCAATAAGGTAATGGTGCAATTTCTAGGGGTCTTAGGCCTTGATGTAATTTGCTAGGTCAAAGAGGAATCCTAACCTACAAACAAACACAAAACTAAACCTGTAAATCTAGTTGAGCCAAAAGGACAGCAGAGGCAATGTGGGGAGACTTTTGCCAAGGGCTTTGGGTCCCCTTAGCATCCGCTCTCAACCATAGAGATCAAAGACAACTGAGTCCATGGAAATACAAAGAAAGTCTTATGCAAGCACCCAAGAAACTTTGCCAGGCACAGGAGGTTAGAGCTGAAGGTAGAGAGATGATCTAATATGTTCCCCTCGTTTTATAGATGAGGCTGCGGGAACTTAGGGAAGGGGCTGTCCCGTTCCTCCAGGGGTAAATGGTAGAGCCAAGACTCAAGTCCAGAAAAGCATTCTTCTTTGGGGAAAGAACAAACAAACAAACAAAACAAACGGGCAGCGATCACTTACTGGAACCTGAGTAAGAAGCACAGGGAGAAAGTAAACAGGGAGGGAGACCTGCAGAGATTCCAAGAGGAAGCTGAGAAAATGAAGGGATTGAGGAAGAGTGAAGAGGAAGAAGTGTAATGTCTTTGAATGTCAGCACCATCTTTGTATTATGCATATTACACAGATATATTTAAGCATAGTGAACATATTCATGTTCTGTTTCTAGAGATGAAAGAGAAGATACAACCATTAGAATGGAGAAAGAACCATAATTTGGTGAGTGACAGAAAGGTCTAGACTAGATAGAAGCAGAACCGTAAAGCAATCTGAGGAGTCAAGAATTTCCAGTCTGAACTCACACACCATACGCCCAGCACTTACGTTGCATGGATATTAGGCTCTATAATAGCCACTGAGAGCAGGGACGATATTACTCATCTTCTTATTTCCAGGGATTGTTGTACCATGGCATGCAGTAGCTGCGCAGTAAATGTTTGCTAGTGTGTGTGTGTGTGTGTGTGTGTGTGTGTGTGTGTGTGTGTGTTCATAAATTCAACACTGATGTTAGGTGCTCCTCCAGAGCATCTCTGTGTTGTGATGCAAATGACAAGATATCTTAGGCAGAAATGTGCCTGGCTTCCCAGGCACCTCTGTCCCAGACATGACCTTCGGCTTTCCCCAACTAAGATATCAACCTTGCAGACTCTGCTGGGACTCGGTAAAATCTTCAGGAAAGTACAAAACCAGGCAAAATTCCTAGGAGTCTTTACTTGATAGTGGGCCTCTGGAAGATATTTTTATTATCATTATTATTTATTCAGAAATTAAATTTAATAGGATGGCATTGATCAAGAGTACACAGGTTCCAGGTGAACATCTCCATACATTTGAACTGTTGATTATGTTGTGTGCCCAAATCAAATCATTTTCTGTCATCGTATATTTGTCCTTTTTTATTCCCCTCCCCTCACTCCCTCCCCTGGCAACCACTTTACATTTATCTGTTTCCATGAGTTTCAGTTTTATATTCCACCTATGTGGGGTATATATTTGTCCTTTTTTTTTTCGTATTTTTCTGAAGTGAGAAGTGGGGAGGCAGAGAGACAGACTCCCACAAGCTCCCGACCAGGACCCACCCGGCATGCTCACCAGGGGGTGATGCTCTGCCTGTCTGGGGCATTGCTCTGCTGCAACTGGAGCCACTCTAGCACCTGAGGCAGAGGCCATGGAGCCATCCTCAGCACCCAGGCCAACTTTGCTCCAATGGAGCCTCGGCTGCAGGAGGGGAAGCGAGAGACAGAGAGAAAGGAGAGGGGGAGGGGTGGAGAAGCAGAAGGACACTTCTCCTGTGTGTCCTGACCGGAAATCAAACCCGGGACTTCCACAGATGGGACCAATGCTCTACGGCTGAGCCAACCAGCCAGGGCCTATATTTGTCCCTCTTTACTCCCTTTCCCACCACCCTCTCCTCTTCAGAATATATTTTGGCTCCTTGTTTCCAAGTTGTCAGTGCCTACCAGCCAGAGACCACTAGGGCACTCTATGGTTGAACAAGTTGTGTTTATGGTTTATGCTCACTCCAGTGAGGGGGAATGCGTACCATGGGGAACTGTGGGGTGTCTCAAGAAGAGAGTGCTAGAAAAGACTTAATAGGATTTGGGCTGGCCGGGATGCATTGGGGAGGGCTTACGGAAACTTTGTTCTGGATTGGATGCTGTCAGGAAGCAGGGAAATTCAACAATTGGGTATCTTATTTATTAGTAGGGCAGACTCGAGTGAAGCTAATGCTGTGACTAGTAAGGAGGCAGCACTCACTTAGGGTAGCCAGGGAAGGGGGGAGTATGTTTGATCATTTCTGTGGTTTGGGCATGTTCATGGTTTTGTCTGTGTTTACACATGATTATGCAGTAGTCTTGTTTTTGTCTAGGTCCACCATGGGGAGAACCGCCTAAAGTCGTGGGTCTGTTTATGTTCAACAGAACACCCAGGACTGGCGGTGAGAGCACCAGGGCAGTTTGTAGCAACACCGAGGCCTAGCGCACAGTCCCAGGTCAGCTTCTGGATGTCAGGGGCTTTCTTTTCCAAAATGTTCATTTTTAGATGATCCCTGTTTTTCTACCATGGCTTGGCAGTCCAATATCTAAATATTTAGACCCTCCCTGTACTCTGACCTAGTCACACCCATCTGTAGAACCAGCCAGGCAGGAAAATGTCATCACTGGCTCGGGCTGTGTGTCTCTGTGTGTGGTTTTGTGTACATGTGTCTGTACCCACCAGAAATTCCCTGATAAGATGGGAAAGAGGCCAGAGGCAGTCCTGCTTCACCTCTGGGCCCAGAGAGTAAGGCACAGGGATTGAGTGCCAGTGATCTCTAGGGCAACAGTGGTGCCCAGCTTTAGGTGGGGTCAGGGAAGGACAGAGGGGATATTACCGCAACCAGACTTGAGAGGAGCGGGAAAGGGAAAGGGCAGTCGTGGAAGGGAGGGAGGGTTCCTTTGTATAAATGCGTCTCTAGAGGAGCTGATTTTCCTTCAAGGAAGCAGCCTGCAGTCGATCACTGTGGATTCCCCACCCCCATCCTTTTCTGCTCTAAGTCTCTTGTCTGCAAAACAGGCCCTGTTAAAAAAAAAAAAAAAGAAGTCACATATGTGGACCTCCTTCTGCACTAAGAGGCTTACTCTGACCTCTTTCCAACCCAGCACACTTCTTCCCTCAGGTTCATCTCTCCAGCTCGAGTACAAGGACATCTCCTGCTGTGCCGTCCAGGTCCCCAGGCAAAGGCTAGTGCCATCATGAAGAGGTGCCAGGTACTGGCGGATAGCACTTTCTTATTATTATTAATTTTACTAGGGTGACATCAATAAATCAGGGTACATATGTTCAAAGAAAACATGTCCAGGTTATCTTGTCATTCAATTATGTTGCATACCCATCACCCAAAGTCAGATTGTCCTCCGTCACCTTCTATCTAGTTTTCTTTGTGCCCCTCCCCCTCCCCCTCTCCCTCCTTCTCTCTCATGCCCCCCCCCCAGTAATCACCACACTCTTGTCCATGTCTCTTAGTCACATTTTTATGTCCCACCTACGTATGGAATAATGCAGTTCTTGTTTTTTTCTGATTTACTTATTTCACTCCGTATAATGTTATCAAGATCCCACCATTTTGTAGTAAATGATCTGATGTCATCATTTCTTATGGCTGAGTAGTATTGCATAGTGTATATGTGCCACATCTTCTTTATCCAGTCATCTATTGAAGGGCTTTTTGGTTGTTTCCATGTCTTGGCCACTGTGAACAATACAGAGAGAGGAAGAAAAAGAGAGGGGAGGGAGAGAGAAGGGAGGGGGAGAGAGGGGAGGGGGAAGGGATCCATTCATTGGTTGCTTCCCTTGTGTGCCCTGACCAGGGATCAAACCTGTAACCCTGCCATTTCAGGATGATGCTCTTAACCAACTGAGTCAACCGGCCAGAACCAGATGGCATTGGTAAAATGGCAAAGAAAAGCAAGGTTGAAGTCAAATGGGTGGGTTCCAAATGCTTGCCGCTTTGGCAGAGCCCCAACTCCCCTTTGCAGGGTGTGACTAGCCCTGTTCCGCGCTGTGCTGTGGCCCAGCTAATTATAGGCTGGCTGTTGAAGGCCAGACCTCAACTGGCACTGCTGTCTGTAGTCAGAAATCGGTCCCTGTGATCCTTGGGTTAAGTATCACAGTGGTGCACGAGGTAATAGGGGTCTGATAACCTGGATTACAGAGAACAGAGGCTACAAGGTGGAGGCTTATTTTTACAGTCAGCCCTGTTATCTAGCATCATCCAACCAAGCAACCAAGTATTTGCTGAGCACTTGCCAGTGTTTTGGGGGGTGGGGCTTGTTGTCCCCATCCTGGGGGGGGCAGTCTGTGCTCTGGGATAGCTTATAATCAATTTAGGCAGTGAACACACTACTAATGCAGAAAATGACTTCAAGAACAATCAAGTTCAAAGGTAGAGGTGCAATTGGAGTTCATAGATGAAATCATTCACAGGCACTAGGCCAACTGGTACCACGTCATCAAGGTGGGATTTCATCTGGGCCTTGAGAGATAAGCAGGATTTGGATAGGTAAGAGAATAGGGATGCTGTTCCAGAGGTGAAGAGCATGAACAAAAGTTTAAAGGTGCCAATAAATCAGCTCTGTATGTGCATGCCCATGTGTGTATGAAGTCATGGGCCAGGAGGCTGGACAGGCAGAGTGGGCCGAGATCAAGGGCACCATGGAAGACTTTGTACTTGATGTGGTTGGTGACAGGGAGTCACTGTGTTTTTCAACAAGGAGGGGTGAAGTCAGGGAGGCATGGGCTGACTGATGCTTTAGGAAGTGTCTAGCAACAGCGGTTGACTAAGTTTGGATGCTCTGCTTGATCTTTTTGATATGTGTCCACAGTACTCTCTGTGCCTTTCTATGGACACATCTCACTGTATTACTGTATATGCCTGCGTTCACATGTTTGTCTTCCTCACTGACAGCAGGAGTTCCTTAAGAGAAGTGGCCAGGTTTTCTCCATCTTCCTCTTCTGACATCCACCTGGCTTATAGTAGGCACTTAATGAACACTGATTAGAGGAACATATCATTTCAATGAACTCAATTATAGTGACATTCCATACAAGAATCACAACTGTCAAAGAATTAAACTAAATTATATATAATGCTAAACAAGGTAAATTACAATTTGATCTTTTTTGAAATGCTTTATGAAACAGTTCAGGATCTTAGAGTGTCTTACCATCATCTTTGTAAGCAACAATTACTATATAACGAGTCCTATCTCATAGGGAACTAGGTCAATTTTCTACCTACCAGCTTGGATATGTCATGTGTCATGCTGTATTTCACCAAACCTGTATATATATAGTAAAACTTGTTCTAGTGCAGCTCATTTGTAAAGTGGACATCGGTCCATTATACTGCTTAAAAGGAACTGAATTGTAGCTGCAATTCCCTTTAAACAAGCACAATGTTGAAAATCAATCCAGACTGGTCTTTTTACAAAGAGTCACAGTTAGACTCTTGAGAGTATTAAGAATTTCCATCCCTGGCCGGTTGGCTCAGCGGTAGAGCGTCGGCCTGGCGTGCGGGGGACCCGGGTTTGATTCCTGACCAGGGCACATAGAAGCGCCCATTTGCTTCTCCACCCCCCCTTCTTCCTCTGTGTCTCTCTCTTCCCCTCCCGCAGCCAAGGCTCCATTGGAGCAAAGATGGCCCGGGCGCTGGGGATGGCTCCTTGGCCTCTGCTCCAGGCGCTAGAGTGGCTCTGGTCACAGCAGAGTGACGCCCCGGAGGGGCAGAGCATCGCCCCCTGGTGGGCAGAGCGTCGCCCCTGGTGGGCGTGCCGGGTGGATCCCGGTCGGGCGCATGCGGGAGTCTGTCTGACTGTCTCTCCCCGTTTCCAGCTTCAGAAAAATAAAAAAAAAAAAAAAAAAAAAAAAAAAAGAAAAAAAAGAAAAAAGAATTTCCTCATAATTAAATAAGGTTTTATTTTTAAAAGTTAAGTAATTTGAGCCTGACCAGGTGGTGGCGCAGTAGATAGAGTGTCGGTCTGGGATGTGGAGGACCCAGGTTTGAGACCCCGAGGTTGCCAGCTTGAGTGCGGGCTCATCTGGTTTGAGCAAAGCTCACCAGCTTGGATCCAAGGTCACTGGCTCGAGCAAGGGGTCACTCGGTCTGCTGTGGCCCCCCTGGTCAAGGCACATATGGGAAAGCAATCGATGAACAAGTAAGGTGCTGCAACAAAGAATTGATGCTTCTCATCTCTCTCCCATCCTATCTGTCCCTCTCTCTCTGACTCTGTCACACACAAAAAAGTAATTTGAAATGCAAAAAATGAGTTGACTTATGAAACTCTGACTTCAGAGCATTGTTCCAATAAACCAAGGCTGTGAGTTAGATCCCTGGTGAGGGCACACACAAGAATCAACCAATGAATGCATACGTAAGTGGAGCAACAAGTAGATGTTTCTCCCTCTCTCTTCCTTCCTCTCTCACTCAAATCAATAGAAATACATTTTAAATATATTTTTATTTATGATTTTATCTATTCAATTAAGATTTTTTAATTGATTGATTTTAGCAAGAAAGGAAAGGGGGAGAGAGAGACAGGAACATAGATCTGTTCCGTATGTGCCCTGACTGGAAATCACAACAGCAACCTTTGTCTTCTGCAATGATGCTCTAACCAACAGAGCTACCTGGCCAGCGCTATAAAAATAAATAATAAAAAAAAACTGACTTCTAGTCCCAGGAAATCATCTACATATAAAGTGAGGTATGCCTATAAGCTATTTTAGAGAACAGGGGCTAGGAGAGTGCAGACTTCTAGTTCGGGGGATGGTGGGTGGAGGGCTCATGTCATGCTCTCTCAAGGGGTCTCCAGGTTTAGCCACGAAGGACCCGATATCTGAGCCCTTGTCTGTTTGCAGTAAATGTGCTTTCTGCCCACCCTCTTCCCCACAGGAACACTTCCATTCTAGTCTGGTACATGCAGGTGTTGTTCCAGGGAAAGTAGCCTATTCTGCATATTTATATGTTCACTCATTCGACAATGACTTACTAAGCACCTACTGTGAGCCAGACTCTATGCCAGGGGTCCCCAAACTACGGCCCCGGCCCGCGGCCACATGCAGCCCTGAGGCCATTTATCCGGCCCCCGCCGCACTTCCGGGAAGGGCACCTCTTTCATTGGTGGTCATTGAGAGGAGCATAGTTCCCATTGAAATACTGGTCAGTTTGTTGATTTAAATTTACTTGTTCTTTATTTTAAATATTGTATTCGTTCCCATTTTGTTTTTTTACTTTAAAATAAGATATGTGCAGTGTGCATAGTGATTTGTTCATAGTTTTTTTTTTAGTCTGGCCCTCCAATGGTCTGAGGGACAGTGAACTGGCCCCCTGTGTAAAAAGTTTGGGGACCCCTGCTCTATGCTAAACTCCAGAAATATTATTACCAAGATCAAGACACTAAAGCCACGATTCCACCTTCTAGGAAGCCCCAGACCAGAAGGGAGACATAAGCAAGGAGCAGACTTGGAAGGGTCAGGAAAGTCTTCCCGGAGCCCAGGACCTTGTCCAGAGGCGGAGAAGCGGGTCACGCGCTCCGAGCAGAGGCCATGCCAGTGCACACAGAGGTCTGGAGGGCGAGACAGTTTGGGGAACCGAAAGGAGTTTAGAGTGTGAAGCAGGGAAATACAGGTGGAGAGAAATCACACATTTGGTGGAAGCTCCAATTGCTTGCTCTCTGATATGCATAGCTTTCCTCCCTTCATCCATCCAACCCCTTCCAAAGACAGCAGAATTTCATTTAGAAGAACCAGGTTTTATTTAGCAATGTGAACGTTAAGAAACTTGCCTACACTGTGAAAGTCATGGAGGACATGATCATTCACACTCATACACACAGAGGAAGTCCGCTGAATAGAAAATGCCCCGGAAGCATCCAAGCTGCTGTCAAGGACAGCAGAGTGCTCGCCTATCCCACTGGGGGGTCAGTCTTCATGGATGTTGAAGAGTTTAGCTACTTCATTGAGATCTTCGTGTTGCTCACCGTCCTTGATGATCTGAGGGAGAGAGAACAGCGGGTCAGTAACACTTCACACGCATTCTGGCAGGACTGCGAGGGGCAGCCTGACCCAGTCCCCACTCACACTGGAGGGAGTTGTGACAACAGCTTTCCAGTAACCCCGAATGAGTTTGTGCCAACTCCCAGGCCACCGAGCCCGAGTGAGAAAGAAACAGGCCAGAGCCAAGACTCTATCTTTGTTCTGCTGGGGGGCAATCCACCCTGGCTGCCCGGTCACACTGCACCTGCCCGGGCTCCCCAGAGCCACGGGGCCTCTGTGCAGCCGGCACCCCTCACCTCCCTGGAAGAGCTCTGACAGGCGCTCACCTTCCTTGCTATCGGCATGCGGTTGAAGATGTTCCACAGCACAATGCCCACCACCACTTTGTCCCTGAGGTAGAAGATGACACCTTTGCCGTAGTCCTCCCCTTCGCTGGGAACCTGGGGGACTGCAGAGTTGCTGGGAGGAACAGGGACTTCAGAGGCCTCCGACTCTGTCTCGCTCTCAGACCGGATACCAGTCCCTGTTGCCAACCCCGAAAACAAACAATGTCAAAACAAAACAAAGTCAGTTATTATGAGCTTGGAAAATTCTAGAAGGAAAGTGTCTTCTGACACCTGCTTCAAGCCGCTTCTAGATGATTTTTCTATGCGCACTCAGTGAACACTGGCAAAGGTGACGAAAGCTCTTCCTCGCCTGCTCCTGGCACTGCGTCCAACTTCCCTCCCTCACCATCTCACTGTCAGTTATGCTATGGACATTTCCTGGTATCTGCGTTTCTTCAAATTGCAAATGCCTTGCTCTTGTTCTTTGACAAACACTTCTAGAGTTGCATGGTCCAGTACAGTAGTTGCTAGCCATATATAGCTATTCTAATTAAAATTAAATTTTAAAATATTTTAATTAAATTTAGATAAAATGTAAAATTCCATTCCTCATTCGCACTAGCTACAGAGTGTGAAATAGCCACGTGTGGCTAGTGGCTAAAGTATTGGACAGAGCAGAGATAGAACGATTCTAGCATAGTGGAAAATTCTGTTGTACAGCCGTTGCTAGAGACACTCTGGCTAGATCAGAAGACATTTCCACATGGAGATATCACAGTGGGGAGATTTCTTCCTGGTGAGGGGAGGGGTTGCCTTGTCTTCAGAGAACAAGCAGTGGACAGAGCAATGACCTGGAGTTCTTAAGTCCCTGTGTACCTCTCCTATATCCACTTTCCAGAAGTCGGAATTAAGGAGAGGTATATATCATCAACTTGGGTTACACAGAAAGAGGACCTACATGTCCATACAGTGTCTTGTTTTCTCTTTCTTAAAGAGCAACTTGTCCTTGAAACACCTCTGACAAGAGGACACGGAGGTTAAATAACTTCAGCCAAGGTCATGGAAGGGAGACAGAATAGGCCTAGGAGTTAATGAAAGATGTATGTGGGAGAGAAATTCATTCCGAGAGAGGCGCCTCCCTTCTAAAGAAAACCTGGCATTTAAGATCTGATAAATGGAATTAGAAGCAGCTCAAGAATCACTCTGCTCCGTTCTTCACTGCCCAGGGCCCGGGGAGGATAGCAGGTCCTAAACTAAGATTCTCAGGCCTAGTTCTTAGAAATAGCAAGAAGCAGAAAACCAAACCAAATCAAACCATACAAAACAAAAAACATCTAACAAGTTCAGTTTTCCTTTATCATGCAGGTCTTCTTATTCCCTATAGAGTGGCCAACTAAACTCAGTAGTTGAGCTAGCCACTGTCCAGAGTCTAGGATATCAGTGCCTAAGCTTTGACCAGGACATCTGATTTTTTTTAATGTTTATTTTATTGACTTTGGAGAGAGGAAGGGAGAGGTCAGGAGAGAGACAAAAACATCTGTTCCTATATGTGCCTTGGCTGGGGATCGAACCAGCAACCTCTGCACTCTGGGACAACACTTGAACCAACCGAGCTATCTGGCCGGGGCAGGATACTTGATTTTGTCAGCTCTCAGACCACTAAATAAGGACTCCCCAGGTTTGTTTTGTTTTATTTTTTAGGTTTGGTTTATTTTAAAGCACACATTAAGAGACACTTTCCCTGAAAGGACTCCCTGGCCAATACAGAAAGCCCTTGCTCAGGAGAATTTGGATCACCGCTTCTGAACACTCTCCTGAGAGAAGCGGTGGCCTTCCTTACCTGACTGCTCCGTGGCAGATTTCGGGTTGTCCTGTGCAGAAGCTTTTGCAAAAACCCCAACTGTGGGCAAACTACTATCCACAAGACCAATAGCTTCATAGCCCACATCAGGGCCCAAATCACTCCTAAGGAAGGAGAAAGAAGAGGTGTTCTGTCAGGGGGCTGTAAAGAATGACACAGTAGGGCATTTTCCCTAGACACTGCACTTTTATGCCAACCCCCCAAATTTGGTATGTGTGACAACAGGGAAACTCCAGATTGATCATCTCCTGCTAGGGCACTCGGGAACAATTGTGAGAAAGAATGGTTCTCCCCAGCAACGTTTCTTTTCCTTAAGAAGCCATTCCACACATCACTTATCCAGACAATAGTCTACCCTTTCTTCAATGCAGTCATGCTTTACCCCATATCCTACTTGGGGTGGTGGGTTCCCCAGGCATACCAGTCACACCTTCCTTCAATCTGCCCTCAGCCTGCCCTTTAGAAGCTTTAAGGAGTGATCCATATTTATGGAATTCAGAATCGGAGGTACTTTATGGGTTCATTAACTGACAGTATTTTCTCTCAGCTTTCATTTTTCAAGGCCAGAATGCATTCTAGATAGAGGTGCCTTCACCCGCTTGGTCATTTTAACCATTCTTCTTGGAAAGTTTCCCTGTCATCATGTTTTTCTCAATATGATAGAAATCTCACAGGATATTGGCAGCACAGACACACCACGGTTTTGTCATCATCTAGGACAGTGTTTTTCAACTGCCAGTCCATGGACTGGTTTGCAAGAAATTTCATGCCAGTTCACACGTTAACCACCTGATGTTGTATGAAGATTACAGACCCAGTGATCTCAGTCAAATTTGCTTATGCTCAGGGTGATTTCCGCTGTAGCGGTCCCTGAACTCATTCTCCTATTTTCACTGGTCCCCATGTGTAAAAAGGTTGAAAACCACTGGTCTAGGGTACTCGAGCTGTTTTGTTTCTGGCGCCGAGGCTTATTGGAGTGGTGTCTTCAGGCCACAGCCCACAGTGACTTCTTACTTTCTAATCCTGGGACCTAGCTGATAACTGTGTCGTTATGGAATATTTTTCCTAAGTGCATATCTTATACATATTGATCCTGAAATCCATCTGTTTTGCTGCCTACCCATAAAACTGTGTATTCTCGTCAGCTGAGAATTTGCCTGCTTAGAGGTTTCTGAAACCGTGAATTTTTTTTATGCACCCCATCTTTCAAATTAACAAGATTTGAGCATGCCACATGGGGCCAGCCGCAGTATCTGGGAATGTCCATTACTAACTTTTTGCTGCCCATATATGACTGACCTTGAACTCTTGATCTTAAGAGTTACAAATGATTCGATTCCCGGCCAGGGCACACAGGAGAAGCGCCCATTTGCTTCTCCACCCCTCCGCCGCGCTTTCCTCTCTGTCTCTCTCTTCCCCTCCCGCAGCCAAGGCTCCATTGGAGCAAAGATGGCCTGGGCGCTGGGGATGGCTCTGTGGCCTCTGCCTCAGGCGCTAGAGTGGCTCTGGTCGCAACATGGCGACGCCCAGGATGGGCAGAGCATCGCCCCCTGGTGGGCAGAGCGTCGCCCCATGGTGGGCGTGTCGGGTGGATCCCGGTCGGGCGCATGCGGGAGTCTGTCTGACTGTCTCTCCCTGTTTCCAAACTTCAGAAAAATGAAAAAAGAAAAAAAAAAAAAAAAAAAAAAAAAAAAGAGTTACAAATGAGTGGGCTACGTTTTTGTTGTATGTTAGGCTTATTAGGGTTAACAGCAGAGAACAAATGAAAACATACTGCTGCCGTGGAGGGAGCATCGACCTGCAATGCTGAGGTTGCCGCTTCAAAACTCTGGGCTTTCCCAGTCAAGGCACATGTGAGAAGCAACTATAAATCGATGCTTCCCACCCCCACTTTCTCTCTCTCTCTCTGAAATCAATAAATAAAATCTTTAAAATAAAATATACTGTTGCCTAAACCTAAGAGTACACTTTTATACCACATACTATAGTTTGAACTCTGAGCTATTTGAACAGAAGTGCTGATGTCTGCTCCATTCATTCTCCTAGTCTAAGTTATGCCGAATGGAACCCTCTTACAAGAGGGCTGCTACGGGACAGGATGTGTGGACATGAGATGGAATCCTCCCCTGGCCCCCATACACAGCTAACTGACCCACAGGGAAACCAACTGTAACTGTAGTTCCATTAATTCTGTGTTCTAACCAGCTGAATCCTCCAGACACAAAACTATTACCAGAACATTGACTGATGCCAGTATGGCTTAGCAGCGCCAGTCATATTTTCTCCAGCCAATCTTCCGCTTACAACAGCATGGTCATGGTGCTCGACCCGCCTCCTACCCAACTTTATATCGTAGAAGCACGCGGCATCTCCTGCCTTTGGAAACAAATACATTGCATGAGCACGTGATAAAAAAAGCAAGAAGACAGGTCATAAACTTCTTGGGCTCAAAAATGATTGTGATGTCTACTAATTAATATCTTCCAATGACAGGCCAGAATCATATATATCCTATCAAAAATAGCTGAAATTTCATTTCTTAAAAACTATTCTATGCTGCCTGAGCTGCAGAAGCACAGGGGATAGAGCCTCAACCTGGAGCGTTGAGGTTGCTCGTTCAAAAGCCTGGGCTTGCTCAGTCCAGGTACATAGGAGAAGAAACTACAAGGCAACTATGAGGCAATGTCTTCCACTCCCCCTTCCCTTTCTCTGCTCTAAAATTCAATACAGAAACTCTTAAAAAGAAACAAAAAACTATTGTCTGCTTCCACAAAGCTAACCTCAATCTTCTGTGCTCTAGCTCATGCCTATTTCTTCTTGTTCTGCCCTTAACAAAGACAGGATAGTTAACAAACATGATCTGCAGAATATTTTTTCCTATGTATGCAAAGCAGTTTTTAGATGTGACTGCCTTTTACCCCAAAATACTCTCCGGGATAAGATTTTTTTTGGTTATTTAGTATTCATTCATTCATTCAGCAAATATTTAGCGTGACCAGGCAGTGGTGCAGTGGATGGAGTGTCAGACTGGGACGGGGAGGGCCAGGATCAAAACCCTGAGGTCGCCGGCTTGAGCGCAGACTCATCTGGTTTGAGCAGAGCTCACCAGCTTGAGCCCAAGGTCGCTGGCTCAAGCAAGGGGTCACTCAGTCTGCTGAAGGCCCTGGTCAAGGCACAAATGAGAAATCAATCAATGAACAACTAAGGAGCTGCAACAAAGAACTGATGCTTCTCATCTCTCTCCCTTCCTGTCTTTCTTTCCCTATCTGTCCCTCTCTCTGTCTGTCTCTGGCACAAAAACAAAACAAAACAAAAAACTCCCAAATATATATGAGTCCTCATTCTGTACAAAGTGGTATACTGTCCGTGTTGCTGAGGCAGACCCGGCAAGAACCTTGTCCACAAGGAGTCTGCACCCTCGCTGAGGAGGGGCAGCACTGCTCCTCACCACAGTGAGTGCAAACAAGCGCTGGCCACGGGAGAGGTACAAATGAAGTGTGCTCAGTGTTTCAAGGAGGGACAACCCCTGGCTGCAGGTAAAGGAGGCCAGCTTCGTACAGGAGGTGGGATGTGAGTTCTCTAGTCCTTTGCTCACTTTTGTGGTTGCTGAGATTTCTCCACACTTCCCTAAAACTCCAACATGTGAACAACAGTGAGGTAAACTATGAAATCCACTTAATGGAATAGTACGCAGTCATTAAACTGTTTACAGAATCTGAGGCAATCTGGAAAATACATTGTAATGTCAAGTGAAAAAGAGAAGAATGTACATGTTTGTACATAGTATGCTCGTCAGGACCAGTCACAACAAAGATAAAACACCTACGCGTGAGAAAATGAAGGTGAAGGAAAGGAAACACAGCAAAAAACCAGAGGTTGCTGCAGGTGATCTCCCCTTTCTCCTGCTAGTCTGCCTTCCGTATTGAGCGTGCTTTTCTTTTATAACAAGTTAAGGGGGGGGGGGCGAAAAGAGGGACAAATGTAAGGTGACAGAAAATGATTTAACTTTGGGTGATGGGTATACAACATAATCAACAGTTCAAATGCTATGGAGATGTTCACCTGAAGCCTATGTACTCTTCCTGATCAATGTCACCTCATTACAATTAATTTCAAAATAAAAAAATTTAAAAAGTTAAGAAAGGTATACTTTATCTTTAAGAGAGAGAAAAGCTTTAAGGGAAAACACCCTTAATTTAAGTTCCTCTGTCCTTAGCTGTAGGGTCCATAAGCAAACACAATACACTGGTAATGATCTAACAATGGGGAAATTACCTCACGGTTCCCACATACTATAGTCTTATTTATTTATGTCACAACAGATTTGTAAAAACAGCTAAAAATAGTTCCCAAGGAAAATGAAAACAGAGTTATTTTCCTTTCTAGAGAATGTTGTAAAATTGCCTCAGCCTCTACTCCCTGGACTCCCGTTCAGGCACAGGAGACAGCAGACCAGTGGGAAACGATGCCGCCGGCCGCACCAGCAGGAGCGCGGCGCTCTAGTTCTGTAGGCATGCACCCTGGTAGTTTCCTTCTCCGCTAGTTCGCAGCCGGAGACCACATCTGATCTTGTCAGTCAAGCAGCTCACGGGATCCGTTCTCCACCCTTGGCCTCCAAGTACTCTGACCCTATTGTGGCAAGCTACTGATGAACTCGAGCACCCCAGCAGGCAGACGTGCTTCTAGGCTAGGGACAAGAAACTGTGCCTGGTGTGGCTGCACCATACTTACCACCCAGATGTTAGAGCGTGCCTGGAGCTCTGCATTTACCCGGAAGCCACCAAAATCTGAGTCTATCTCTAGTCCACCAGTTTTGGCCAACTCAACATTGGGCTCCAGGCCCACAGCTGCTACTATGTGGTCAGTTTCTACCTGAAGAAAAAAAAAATTTCAGTCAAGTACCACAATTTCCATGTATGCCTACGGACATAGCAACTGCACATGATGTCATTAAGAATTGGGGCTTTAGCCTGACCAGACAGTGGCGCAGTGGATAGAGCATCGGACTGGAATGCAGAGGACCCAGGTTCGAGACCCCAAGGTCACCAGCTTGAGCGTGGGCTCATCTGGTTTGAGCAAAAGCTCACCAGCTTGGACCCAAGGTCGCTGGCTCGAGCAAGGGGTTATTCGATCTGCTGAAGGCCCGCGGTCAAAGCACATATGAGAAAGCAATCAATGAACTACTAAGGTGCTGCAACAAAAAACTGATAATTGATGCTTCTCAGCTCTCTCTGTTCCCATCTGTCCCTGTCTCTGACTCTCTCTCTGTCTTTGTAAAAAAAATAAAAGAATTGGGGCTTTAAAAAAATCACTGGTTGCCTGACCAAGTGGTGGCACAGTGGATAGAGCATCAGAATGGGACACAGAGGACCCAGGTTTGAAACTCCAAGGTTGCCCGGCTTGAGTGTGGGTTCACCAGCTTGAGCATGGGGTTGCTGGCTTGAGTGTGGGATCACAGACATGACCCCATGGTCGCTGGCTCAAGCCCAAGGTTGCTGGCTTGAACAAGGGGTCACCTTGGTCTGCTGGAGCCCCTGGTCAAGGCATATATGAGAAAGCAATCAATGAACAACTAAGGAATTACAACAAAGAACCGATGCTTCTCATCTCTCTCCCTTCCTGTCTGTCCCTCTCTCTGGCTCTCTTTCACCAAAAAAAAAAAAAAAAAAAAAAAAAAAAAAAAAAAAAAAAATCACTGGTTAACTTACTTCTGGTACACAGATTTTAAGATCTATTTCATAAAGCCCACCCCTCTCCACCCCATTTCAGCTGAAGAGCAATCTGCCACCCCAGCCAGGTCTCAAACATCTATGAGAAGACAGGAAGGGGCTATGAAAAAGTGGGTCACAGGTATTTGCTGTGGCTCTCATTCTTATTTTAATGCAGGGACAGTTCATTCAGAAAAGTCATGACAGGTTAATGATGGCTGCCAAGAAAACTAATCTACTGGTATCAAATGCAGGAGTAAGAATGAGGAAAGGGGAGGGGAGGGGAGGGCAGGGCTGGGAAGTCTTCTGGCAGCCTGTCTCCCTCACCTTACCTTCCGGCCGTCTTTCAGCTTGATGAGTAACTTGCCACCGCTGACTCCAACTGATTGCACAATAGCATTGGGCAGCACTGTAACTCCCTCTGTGAAGGCAAACAAGACCTGAGGCTGAGCCTATGAGCCAGTCAGCGTCGTAAAAAGTAGGGATGCTGACTAGAGGCACCCCACCCTAAAACCAGCAATCAGCATGCAGGTGGCCTTGGAGGGCCGCGAGAGCCTGGATACACAGTTCCTTTCTAGCACTTCCGGGAGTCTGGCTCATCAGCTTGAGGAAACCTACACGAGTCTGAGTGCTGGAGAGTGCTGGGAACATTTCATCTGCCGGGTGCTACAGCTTACTGTCGAGAGGGCCCCCAGGAAGCGGACACGCCTCAGACCTGACTCAAAGGAAGAGTGGCTCTCTCTACCTTGTCTGACTTTGTCCATGGTCCAGTTGCTGAGGTATTCGGGGAGCACCTTTCCCATATTCCCTTTCTCAGGGAAGAGCTGAATCACTTCGGTGCCCAAGGCTCGAGCTGGGGAGAAGAAAAAGAGTAGGTATAGCAGGAGGCAAGAGCCAGGCCTAAAACAGGAAGAGAGGTAAAGGAACAGCAGCGAGCAGCCATTGACTAGGGGAGGACAGAGTTCTGACCAGGCTGGAGCTCCCATCTGTGAGGCACTGGGGCACGAGGGCACTCACAGAGCAAATCTGCCAAGTGCCGGAACCGCTGTCCCTGCACTGGGCCAGATCCTGTGAACTCAGTGCACTTGCACCTGGCCTCACGGGCTTACACAAGTGCCTCGAGACCCCTGCATAGTAAGCACCCTCCAGAGACATGCCCTAACTTCACACAGCTGAAGGAAAACAGCTGGCATGAAGCATTCAAACTGGAACTCACAGATACGTCATGCTGGGAACCACTGTGTGTCTGAAGGAACTCTAACGTTTACAGGCAGCAGCAGTTCAAGGATATGTACACTTCTGTAGTGTACGCTGCCCTTACCATCTTTAATAACTCACTTTCCTTAACGTTTGATCTAAGCAGTCTTGGCTGGGGCTAGAGGGAAGGAAAGAAAGCTTCGCTGCTCAGGTGCTCAGATGGCAGCTTTGTGGTTACTACAGGGTCCCTCATCAAAGCCAAGCTCAGAACTAGCTTCTTACCATACACACCTTAGTCCAGGGGTCCCCAATCTTTTTACACAGGGGGCCAGTTCACTGTCCCTCAGATCGTTGGAGGGCCAGACTATAAAAAAAACTATGAACAAATCCCTACGTACACTGCACATATCTTATTTTAAAGTAAAAAAACAAAACGGGAACAAATACAATATTTAAAATAACAAGTAAATTTAAATCTACAAACTGACCAGTATTTCAATGGGAACTATGCTCCTCTCAATGACCACCAATGAAAGAGGTACCCCTTCTGGAAGTGCGGCGGGGGCTGGATAAATGGCCTCAGGGCCGTAGTTTGGGGACCCCTGCCTTAGTCAAACTCTTTCTGCTGATCCTGGCAACTGCATCTTTAGAATTTGTGAGTCCCCAAAAGTATGTGGTATCAGACCAGAGAAAGAAAATTGAGGTCACTGCCCAACACTCACCTTTCCTGCCCAGGGCACAGGCCAGTTCACTACCAAGGAAGCCCCCACCGATGACGGTAATCGACTTGACTTCCCGGGAAATCTTCTCCAATGTTCTAAAGTCTCCAATCTGTAGGATCACGCTGGTTTAGTTCCTTGATTCCCAAAGGCTCATAGGATGATAATACCAGGAAATACTTTCTGCTAAATCTTTGACAATAGTAATTTGCACAAAAAATCTCCTTGTATGAAGTGGCCCAATTATAGCCTGTGTTATTTCTTTAGCATTAACATTGTGTTTTTATTTTAATACCTTTAATATCAAAGAATTACACAGCTTATGGGGGGCAGCACTGGCTTATCATATAAGTAAAGCCTGGAACATTATTTCCAGAAAATAGGTTTTGTAGCTGAAATGCCTGAGTTTGAAATGCAACTTAGTTATTGATGCCCAAGTTGCCCTATCAAGGCACTTATCTTCCATGCTTCAGTTACATCTACTACAAAATAAACAAAATGACTGCGACAGCTCATTTTGTAATGAGAAATAGAATAGACGATAGAGAAATAAAGCATTTCCTAACAAAGCTGTGTCCATACTACATGCTTGATAGAAGATAATTTTATTATTGAATGACTGGGTCTTTATTTGAATGATCAGAAAAGGGAAGCCCAGAGAAGGGAAGGTGACTTGCTCAAGGTTACACAGCTTGTTAGTGTTCTTTAAATACATAAGTCCCATTTCAGGATAGCCAGTGTGATTGATGTACATTTCTCTCTCCATTGATACACTCCTCACAAAAGTGCTTCTCAACTGGGGAAAGTTTGCCCTTTCACCCCAGGAGACATTAGGCAGTATCTGGAGACATTTTTCAGTGTCACGACCTGCGGTGGGGCGGTGCTGCTTGCAGCTAGTGGGTTGAGTCCAGGGACAGTGCTAAATACCCTCCAATGCACAGGACAGCCCCTCACAGCAATTATTCAGCCCACAATGTCAGCAGTGCAGAGGATGACAAACTTGGTTCTGTCAAGAACTTAAAAGATAGCACAAATCTTTTCAAATACCCATAAGGGTGGCTAGAAAATTTCAGCAGTTTTCCTAAGCAAAGCACAGTGACAAGAAGCAACGCCTGCTTCCTTCTTCACTCAGGTACTCTTAACTCCCCCCCCCCCCAGCTTCCAAAATAGAACTTGCCACGAAAAATGCCAAGAGGCTACAAGGAGTTCCAATGGCTCAAATGCATCAGGAGAAAACAACTACGGAAGGGCCAGCGGAAGAACTATATAGCAAGCAACGAAAACACTAAGTGCATGTTTCTCCTAGGAGCTTAAAGCCCTTGAGTGAGGCATTTGAGGCACAAAGAGAAGAAGGGACTTGCTCATGGCCAATAACCAGTCTGTAAAAGAGCCATTAACAGAACTCAGATCTCCCAGTTCCCAGGTGGGTACTTGGGACCACAAGAGTATGCTACCTCTTCAAAACCGACACTACGAAAGCACTAGAGCAGATAATTACCTTTCTGAAAAGTGTTGTTCTGCTCTTCACCTCCGCTCCAGCCCTGTCGATGGCAGACAGAGTTCTTGGAGTGCCTCCTGGAAAGAAGAGGCCAAGCCGTCAGCACACCACACTGAGCAGCCCGCACCGCCTGCGCAGAGGTGCTGCCGCCTGCTGTCCCGGCACAACACAAGCGCTGGCCGCGAGCCTTTGCTCTCCTGCATCCCCACTCACGGCAGGCTTTTCATCCCCTCTGGGAAGCAGATCTGAGTGTCTCTTCGAAGGGCATGCTCTCCTCACAGATGGTCACAAGGCCCCACTCTCCGCTTCCTGTTTCTCATCCACTAGTGTCTCACCACACAACACAGCTACCTTTGCTGTAGCAACTGCTCCAGTCTCCTCTCCTGCTTTCTGATTAGAATGGGCAATGAAGCCACAAGGCTGTATCACTTTCAGAGCACAGGGTGGAGGGCAGGGGCCAAGCAGGGAAAGAGAGAAAAAAGGCAAGCCTCTTTAATAGCCATCCATGCCTTTTTGGGAAGGGACAGCAAGGAGAATCCAGAAGGGCTGTTGATGGGACACCTATAGCTAGCCAGACTTTGTACCAAGATAAAGACACCTACTTCAGAGAGCCTGGGTTTGGGTTTTCTTAAGATTAATACCTTCTATACTAAAACTTGAATGAGCCATGTATCAGGGAAGAACATCATCTCCAGAAACACTCACCTGTTGCAATCAAGCACTTTTCATAGGTTATTTGAGAGCCATCATTAAGTTTCACCATGTTGCCTCTCACATCCAGCTGTACAACCTGGTAGTTACATACACACACAAAAAGATATAAAGATAAATTAGTTTTAGCCTGACCAGGTGGTGGCACAGTGGCAGGGGTCCCCAAACATTTTACACAGAGGGCTAGTTCACTGTCCCTCAGATTGTTGGAAGGCTGCCACATACAGTGCTCCTCTCACTGACCACCAATGAAAGAGGTGCCCCTTCCAGAAGTGTGGCGGGGGCCGGATAAATGGCCACAGGGGGCCGCATGCGGCCCGCAGGCCATAGTTTGGGTACGCCTGGGATAGAGCATTGACATGGGATGCTGAGGACCTAGGTTCGAAACCATAAGGGTGCCAGATTGAGTGTGTGGTTGCTGGCTTGAGCGTGGGATCACAGATATAACCCCACGGTTGCTGACTTGAGCCCAAAGGTCACTGGCTGAAATCCCAAGGTCCCCATCCTAAAAGGCTCATCTTTGATTTAGGTCCTCCTCAAGACTTTGTCCAATTGCCATCACCCTTTTCTCATTTAAACCTTCTGAAAGAGCAGTTTATCAACTCTTTTCTAATTTCACTATATCTGAGTCACTGAATCAAATGGGCTATTTCACAGTTCTTTTCTTGCTAGATTCCTTTGTCGCAGTCACACTGTGGATCACATCCTCCTCCTTGAAACTCTCTCAACCTAGGCCCCTCAGTACAGCCCTTTAACTTCTTTCTTAGTCTTCTTAGTGGACTCTTCTTCTTAAGTCTGCCTCCTAAGTCGGGTTCTGAGGGTCCCCATCCTTAACCTACTCCTCTTCTGACTACAGAACTTCTCTGTGGCAGACTTCATCCACTTTGATGATTTCAACTTCTATACATATAAGGATAATTTTGTTTTTAAGTTTTAAAAGAGATTTTCCTAACCGGTGGTACAGTGAATAGATAGAGCATAGAACTGGGACGCTGAGGTCCCAGGTTTGAAACCCCGAGGTTGCCAGCCTGAGCACGGACTCATCCAGCTTGAGCACGGGGTTGCTACTTGAGTGTGGGATCATAGACATGACCCCATGGTTGCTGGCTTGAGCCCAAAGGTCACTGGCTTGAAGCCCAAGGCCACAGGTTTGAGCCCAAGGTCGTTGGCTTGAGCAAGGGGTCACTCGCTCTGCTGGAGCCCCTAGTCAAGGCACATATGAGAAGCAATCAATGAACAACTAAGGTGCCACAACTACGAGTTGATGCTTCTCATCTCTCCCCCTTCCTGCCTGTCTCTCTCTCTCTTAAATATATTGATTTTAGAGAGATGAGAGAAAAAGAGAAAGGTGGTAGGGGGAGCAGGAAGCATCAACTCATAGGTTGTATGTGCCTTGACTGGGCGAGGCCAGGGTTTTGAACCAGAAACCTAGGCATTCCAGGTCGATGTTTTTATCCACTGTGCTGCTACAAGCCAGGCTGGATAATTCTTGAATCTCCATCTGAGCCCAAACGCTTCCTCTGAGCCACAGTCATATATCCACTGCCCACAGGGCATCTCTACACATATTCCATTTCATATTTAACAGTCCAAAACTAAACTTTATTTCTCTCTTCAACTAGATCTTCCTCTTGTAATGTCTCTTTCACTCGGTGATACCTAAACACCTACCACACAAGCTGGAGACCAGACGTCATCTTTGCCTCTTCCCTCTTCCTCGTGTTCCGCCCTCAGTCAATCACCATGCTTGTTGAGTTTGCCTCCTAAGCATGTCTCCAGTGGTCCCCACTCTTTAACACCTTGCTATCAGGAAGCTACTCACTGATGTTACTAAGCTTGAGCTTCGCAATCGGAACACCACAGTTAAAGAGATCTGGGTTCAAATTCTGTCTCTACCACTTACTAGCTGTGTGATCTTGGGCAATTTATTTAACCTTTATTGAATCTCAATTTCTTTCTCTATAAACTGAAAATAATAATAGTACCTGCTCCATAAGATCACTGTAAGGACAGAATGAGATAATACACATAAAGTGTTTTAAAACTGTGCTTACATCATCATCATAACCACTACTGGCCTAACTTGGGGTCCCATCATCTCTGACATGGACTATTGCAATAGTCTTCAAAACAGGCTTGTCCACCTGAAATCCATCCTCATCACAGCCAATGGAGTGATTACTTAAAATTCAATTCCAGCATCTGACCAGGCAGTAGCGCAGTGGATAGAGCATCGAACTGGGACATGGAGGACCCAGGGTCAAAACCCCAAGGTCACTAGTTTGAGTGCAGGGTCGCTGGCTTGAGCGTGGGATTAGACACGACCCCATGGTTGCTGGCTTGAGCCCAAGGTCGCTGGCTTGAGTAAGGGGTCACTTGGGGTCACTTGGTCTGCTGTAGCCCCCCGGTCAAGGTACAAATGAGAAAGCAATCAATGAACTAAGGTGTCGCAACAAAGAATTGATGCTTCTCACCTCCCTTCCAGTCTGTCTGCCCCTATATGTCCCTCTCTTTGTCTCTCTCTCTCTGTCTCTGTCACACAAAAAAAGAATTCAATCCCAGTGTATATCCTTGTCTCAAACTCAACAGTTCGCAATGCCTATGGGATGGAGCTCAATCTCTTTCAAAGGACAGCTCTCCAGTATCAGGCCCCTGCAGAACTTCTCAGTTTCGTTCCTGTCACTCCTTAGCTTGTTACTTTGCTCTGTCAGTACCTCGCTGCTTATGTTTCTCTGCAATAAACATGCTTTTTCATACCCTTGTACCATTCCTTATGCTGTTTTTTACTTGAATGCTCTTCATGTCATTCTAATCTTGTGAATGGCTCTTCACTCCATAAGACTTCCCATTCTGTAAGACTTCCTCCTCCAGCAAGCCTTCCCTGAAACCATCACTATACTGGGCATGCTTCCCAGTACTTCTCACAATATACTGTGTGTATATTTCTTTTCTTTTTCTTTTTTTATTTATTTCTTGTTCCACTTTATTTATGCATTTATTGGTTGATTCTTTTATGTGATGACTAGGGATTGAACCCACAGCCTTGGCATATTGGGATGACACTCTAATCAACTGACCTACATGGCCACAGCTGTGCATATCTTTCTTCTTCCACATCTATATGTTATGCTTATCTGTACATATTTCTGTCTAATACTCTTAAGCCCCCAGAGGGCAAGGACCTGTGTATTATTTATACACAGGGGATACTTAATACATAATGTTGCTCATTACCAGCTTCTCCACATATAACCATCTTCTTTTCTTTTCTTCTTCTTCTTCTTTTTTTTTTTTTTTTTTTTTTTTTTTTACAGAGACAGAGAGAGAGGGATAGAGAGGGACAGACAGACAGGAACAGAGAAAGATGAGAAGCATCAGCCATTAGTTTTTCGTTGCGATACCTTAGTTGTTCACTGATTGCTTTCTCATATGTGCCTTGACTGTGGGCCTTCAGCAGACCGAGTGACCCCTTGCTCAAGCCAGTGACCTTGGGTCTAAGCTGGTGAGCTTTGCTCAAACCAGATGAGCCTGCGCTCAAGCTGATGACCTTGCGGTCTCGAACCTGGGTCCTCCACTGGCAACCTCAGGGTCTCAAACCTGGGTCCTACGTGCCCAAGTCCGATGCTCTATCCACTGCGCCACCTCCTGGTCAGGCCCATCATCTTTTCTTAACACCCCTTTAGAGAGGTGGGCCTGTTCCTAGCACAGGTCAATGCTACTTGTGCTCTGGACCCCACCCACCTTGGGCTTTGCCCTCTAACCCCTCTCTACTGGAGCAATGCCTGTACTTTACAAATACACTCTGGTCCCCCCATTAAGAAAAGTGACACATGGCCCTGGCCGGTTGGCTCAGTGGTAGAGCATTGGCCTGGCGTGCAGAAGTCCTGGGTTCGATTCCCAGCCAGGGCACACAGGAAAGGCGCCCATCTGCTTCTCCACCCCTCCCCCTCTCCTTCCTCTCTGTCTCTCTCTTCCCCTTCCGCAGCTGAGGCTCCATTGGAGCAAAGATGGCCCGGGCGCTGGGGATGGCTCCTTGGCCTCTGCCCCAGGCGCTAGAGTGGCTCTGGTCGCAACAGAGTGACGCCCTGGAGGGGCAGAGCATCGCCCCCTGGTGGGCGTGCCGGGTGGATCCTAGTCGGGCGCATGCGGGAGTCTGTCTGACTGTCTCCCCCCGTTTCTAGCTTCAGAAAAATCCAAAAAAAAAATCCAAAAAAAAAAAAAAGAAAGAAAAGTGACACATAACACTACAAAGCAAAACCCTCCCTGTACCCCACAAATGCCCTCTAATCACTGCTCCCACCACTCAGGCGCTACCTTTGTAAAGTCTGACAGTATTTCCAATGCTGATGTTATGCTCGATTATTTTATTGTCCCAAGTATACACCTGCCAATCTCTCATCATCAATGATCGCAAAGAAATGTTAGTGTGGAGAGACAGGAAGAAGTAAGAGCAGAGGAACACCTGGGGAGAGAGAACAACTCCAGGGCCACGGCCCTCAATGATCTGACCTCCTGGGACAAGGTTAGTTGGTATGCTACCCTAGACTCTAAGGTGCTTTCCCGAAGAAGACACACTAAGCACTGTAGACTGGCAATATGAATCCTAAAATGACTCAATCCTTCCTTAATAAGCTACAATGGCAGGACAGACGTAAGCGGCACTGGGAATGCATGTCACCATACTCATAGCCCACACGGGCACACACATGGAGCCCGAAAAAGGAGGCAACCTACTAGCTCACCTTCTTCCCAGTGAGGACAGCCACACCGCCATTCTCAATGTGAGGCAGGTCCTGAGCAGAGACGTAGAAAGAAGGTGGCTGGAAATATATGCTGTACACAGAAGAGGGAGAAAATGCTATAAGCACCCGGAAGTGCTATAAAACTCCTCTCCATAAATTTAGTAAAATTGTTTTCATCATGAAAAACTTTTAGGAACACTTTCCCAAGTAAGTCTCTAAGACCACTAAATCGTGGTCATGACTTCCACCTACAGAAGTATTTTAGAGCAGTGGTCCCCAACCCCCGGGCCGCAGAGAAAGAATAAATAACTTACGTTATTTCCGTTTTATTTATATTTAAGCCTGAACGATGTTTTATTTTTAAAAAATGACCAGATTCCCTCTGTTACATCTAAGACTCACTCTTGACGCTTGTCTTGTAAGTTCGACAATTATATTTAAAAATACCAGTTTTTACGCCGGTCGCATAATTTTATTCTGTGCATTTATCCGTTCCACCCTAAAGGCCGGTCCATGAAAATATTTTCTGACATTAAACTGGTCCGTGGCCCAAAAAAGGTTGAGGAGCACTGTTTCAGAGCAATGGTTCTCAAGTTGGGAAGGGGCAATGTGTTCCCTTCCCCAGAGCATTGGTAGTGTCTGGAGACATTTTCAGCTGTAGAGCTTGCGGGGAGGGATGCTATTCACAGGTAGTGGGTAGAGGCCAAGGATGCTGCTGAATGCCCGATCGTCCCCTGATCGTCCCCAGCCCATCCGACAGTCCCCAGCCCATCCGACAGTTCCCGGCCCACCCGACAGTCCCCAGCCCAGCCCTACAACAAAGATTTGTCTAGCCCAAGATGACAGTCGTACCAAGGCTGAGAAACACTGCTCTGGATTTAGGGTCACTTCACAATTCGAACAAGAGGAGTGCTCAAGGAACTGGGTGTCAGCCATTGACCCCAACGTGCTGCCCAGAAACACAACGGTCAATGGACAGCTGGTCCAGCTCCCGAGGCGCTTCTGCTCCCGCAAGCAGACAGTACCTCTGAGATACTAACTAAGGGACGGCTAAGGTCATTGAAAGTATGCCTTTCCCTTGAGAAAGGAACCTGACAGTGGGGGTGAGGGAGGCAGGCAGACTTTTAAAATATAGTCCAATGGGCCCTGGCCGGTTGGCTCAGCGGTAGAGCATCGGCCTGGTGTGCGGGGGACCCGGGTTCGATTCCCGGCCAGGGCACATAGGAGAAGCGCCCATTTGCTTCTCCACCCCCCCTCCTTCATCTCTGTCTCTCTCTTCCCCTCCCGCAGCCAAGGCTCCATTGGAGCAAAGATGGCCCGGGCGCTGGGGATGGCTCCTTGGCCTCTGCCCCAGGCGCTAGAGTGGCTCTGGTCGCGGCAGAGCGACGCCCCGGAGAGGCAGAGCATCACCCCCTGGTGGGCAGAGCGTCGCCCCTGGTGGGCATGCCGGGTGGATCCCGGTCGGGCGCATGCGGGAGTCTGTCTGTCTCTCCCCGTTTCCAGCTTCAGAAAAATACAAAAAAAAAAAAAAAATATATATATATATATATATATATATATATATATATATAGCCCAATGTAGTCCACTATCAAAGGGATCACTCATGAGAAAACCAACGGAGACCTAAAGGACATGGTACATGAACTAAGAGATCCAAGCTGTCTTAAAAGGAAAAGCCTTGGACCTGCATTTTGAACTCTCTCATGTAAACATCTTACTAAAGAAGTTCTTTAGAACACGCCTCCTCTACTCCTGCAGTCTGAATGTCTGCCAGGGTGGCAAAGAATAGCGTCTTTCCTTTTGCATTTCTGGTACATGCCTCGGCCCAGGCAAGCATAAGGAACTGACACACAGGCTGAGCTGTCACTGGAGAAGTGTGACACAGAAGTCCTAGGATAGGGGCATTAGAACTCCAGAGGCCAACGCTACACCTCCGATTGTTGGTAGCCCTGGTATAGACCAGGATTCCTGCCACTGCACCCTCGTCCCTGCGCTGCAGCAGGTGCATACCAGGCGGACTCCAGGGCACCACGCCGTCCCACCTTCGTACTGCGCATGCTTCGTACCAAATCCCGACCTATTCCATTTTCAGTTAAAGTTGCTAGCTAAGCCCATTTTACAGAAGAGAACACACCTTCTTTCTTTTCCGTTCCACTGTCTGAATCGCAGGGTCTTTGTGACATTTGGATCATCTGAAAACCATAGTTCTTTTGAAAGGGGAGGTCGCATGTATGGCAGCTCAGGATCTTCAGATACGATCAGTACCTTTTGACAAAAAATAATGATACTTATCAGAACCAAGTCATTTAAGAGGCAGATGTCAAAGTGTTAGTGTTGGCTAAGTGCTTGCAAATTATACTCTCCATGACTGGCAGGACAGCATGGGCCTCACCCTGGCCCCAGGATCCCGAGCCCGGATGGATCTGGCCGCAGCAAAGGCAGCCGTGCCTCCCCCGATGAGCAGGAATGGAACATGGCTTGGCACCCTGCCTTGAGGATCTGGCTCTCCTACTGGAGCTGTAAGCAAGAGACCAGACAGCATGAATTTTCTTCAAGTCTCCGATGACACCTTGCCACTTAAAAAAAAATCACCTTGCACTTGTCTCAATCCCTTACATAAAGCTAGCCAAATATTGTATCTAATTTATCTTAATTTAATAAACTGCTCAGCATCCTGACAGGACAGGAAAAGCAAATATTCCCTTCATTTCACCAGTGAAAAATACCCAAAAAAGAAATGATTTGGCCTGACCAGGCAGTGGCGCAGTGCATAGAGCATCAGACTGGGATGTGTAGGACCCAGGTTCAAGACCCCGAGGTCGCCAGCTTGAACGTGGGCTCATCTGGTTTGAGCAAAGCTCACCAGCTTGGACCCAAGATCACTGGCTTGAGCAAAGGGTTACTCGGTCTGCTGAAGGCCCACAGTCAAGGCACATATGAGAAAGCAATCAATGAACAACTAAGGTGCTGCAACAAAAAACTGATGACTGATGCTTCTCATCTCTCTCCGTTCCTGTCTGACTGTCCCTCTCTCTGACTCTCTCTGTCTCTGTAAAAAAAAAAAAAAAAAAAAAAAAAAAGGAATGATTTGGCCAGTGTCATTCATTTATTAAGTCTGTCAAACTAGAACCTAGCTAAAATGTTTAGCTATTTCTAAAATGTATTAGAAAATATATATTAGAAGGTCTTCTGTCCTTTGCATTAATTTCCTAATGACCAACAGAAAAATATCAAGTTCAGTTTCTCCTTTTGTTAGCAATAAAGGGGAAAAACCCAGGTCAGTTGGGGATTATAAATCTATGCTCAAGAATAAGGTGTTATTGACGAAAGCAATGTCAATTTCCCACCCAGGGTTGTGGGGCTTATTAAAGGATTAAAACATTCCTCTGGGAGAAATCAAGCCAGTCGTATGTGATGAAACGCTGGCTAGTGCTATGCACTTTAGACAAACAAATACATCTTTAACAACTGAAAACTCCAAATACTCAAAGGGTAACAAAACAGACCAAAATAATTTCCACCGCCTTAAAAAAAAAATGGCCTTCATCTATTTTCCAATCATTTTCCTCAAGCATTTTTTTTTTTTTTGCCTTTTAAGAGTCCGATATAAAAAACAACCAATCATGGCTATCACTACTTTTATTCCCAAACATAAATGACAGTCAAATACTTTAACAAACTGCTGGGGGAATACCACAGATCCTGGAAGCCTACAATCTCTCAGCATTGTTGTGTCTACAAGATATCCACAAAGCATAGTCCCAAACTTTTTAAACTGTTTATAACTTTCCCTTCTTATACTGAGCCTTAAATCACTTACCAAATGATGTGGCCCTTTTCTGTTTCTCTTCTGGTGTCAGCCCTAATCCAGTAATTCTTTCATGGTATCTTTTTTGGTCATCTTTAATAATCTTGTAGGCCTGCAGATCCAAACATGGAAAAATTTTATGTTATAACAGAGCAAACTCATACCATCAGTAATATTATCTTCCAATTAAATGAGAAGCTTTTGTCTACATGAGGGCAGTTCTTCTATTTGAAAATCACTAAGGCAAAAATATTTTTAAGATGTTTTTAAAAAAATTTTTATTGACTGATTTGTTGCTTCAGTTATTTATGCATTCATTGGTTGATTCTTGTATGTGCCCTAACCAGGGATTGAACCCATAACCTTGGCACATCTGGACAATGCTTCAACTGAGCTACCTGGCCAAGGCTAAAATTATTTTCTTAAGACATAAAAAATATTGAGTGTGTATACATTTGGTGTGGAAAGAATACAGGTTAAGCAGATGAAATTGCTCCAGTTTCAAATTTCCTTACGGTTTATTTGAAGAATTTTTCTCATACTATATTTAATTCTGAAGGTACATATAAAGAAATAAGAAAAACATCAGAAAAAAATTTTATACTAGAAGAATAAAGTTCTAAGGAGGGCTGAACTTTACAAAAGGGATTCTGGATTTTGCTGGCTACTAGCTGTGAAACTTATGTATGTGGTCCAGGATAGGAGGCCACAACACAAGTTTCCCTAGTAGGTGTCCTGAGTTTTGTCCCTGAAACATGACCTCCTGTATCCTATAATTAATCTTTTCCTCCATGGTCTATCTTTTCATGACACTCATGTAGTCATTAAGGGTCAAACACCTTGCTGAAATACCTGTGCTATTTTAAATATACTGTTTTCTCTACCCTTTTAAATTGAAGGGTGCCTTAGCATCACGACTAGTTGGTTTTTTTAACACACAGCATCAAAATCTATTGGAAATCTTTTTTTTTTTTGCAAGAGAGACAGAGAGACAGAAAGAGACACAGACAGACAGAAAGGGAGAGAGATGAGAAGTATCAACTCATAGTTGCAGCACCTTAGTTGTTCATTGATTGCTTCTCATACGTGCCTTGGCTGGGGGTGGGGGCTCCAGCCGACCCAGTGATCCCTTGCTCAAGCCTGCAACCATGGGATCCTGTTGATGATCCCACACTCAAGCCGGTGAGGCTGTGCTCAAGCTGGTGAGCCCGCGCTCAAGCCGGCGACCTCAGGGTTTTGAACCTGGTCCTCATCATCCCAGGTCAACATTCTATCCACTGTGCCACCACCTGGTCAGGCATATTGGAAAAACAATAAAAAGTAGGCAAAAATGACTTGTCATTACAACACTTTTTGCTCTTTTGTACCTCGCAGGGTCAACAATACAGAGATTTCAGTGACCTTATGTCAATTGGAATCTCAGATTATTAATTAATTGGAGATCAGAGGAAGTGTAATAAAACATGCTTTAAGAATATTTCTATGGGCCCCCCATAGAGCAGCCCATCAGGCAACACGCTACAATAAAAACCCTGACCCTGAGGACCTGGCCGGTTGGCTCAGTGGTAGAGCATCGGCCTGGCATGCAGGAGTCCTGGGTTCGATTCCCGGCCAGGGCACACAGGAGAAGTGCCCATCTGCTTCTCCACCCCTTCCCCTCTCCTCCTTCTCTGTCTCTCTCTTCCCGTCCTGAAGCCAAGGCTCCATTGGAGCAAAGATGGCCCAGGCACTGAGGATGGTTCCGTGGCCTCTGCCTCAGGTGCTAGAATGGCTCTGGTCGCAACAGAGCGATGCCCCAGAAGGGCAGAGCATCGCCCCCTGGTGGGCGTGCCAGGTGGATCCCAGTCGGGTGCATGTGGGAGTCTGTCTGACTGCCTCCCCGTTTCCAGCTTCAGAAAAATACACACACAAAAAAAATAAAAAATAAATAAAAATAAAAACCCCGACCCTGAGACTTTAACCTAACATTTATCAGCCCAGAAACTTCCAACAGATAATATGAATGGATTAGTAAATTAGGAACTGTATGTTAAAAGACAATGGGTATTACTTGAATTGGCAACTAAATTTATCAAATAAACTGAATCCAACTAACATTAAGAAAGTTGTTTGTTTTTTATTTTAGCATCAGATACTTTACACGACTCCAGTGTTTACTCATACTCTAAGTATACATATTTCCCTTAAGAAAGGGATTTTTACCTAAAAAGATGGCTTAAGCTTGTCAACATGAGTGAAGAGAGAAATAAGCTAGGGTCATGGTCACACTGAGAGGGATGTCCAAAAATAGCCCAGGCCCTCTCCCACCTCCTCACAGCACAGGGGAGAAGAACAAAGAAGAAACATCTTGAGGCTTGGTGGGGAAAGGACAGGAATGAGGTTTGTCATATATTTATAACCATATATATTTATATATTTAGCTTTTATGTAAATGTTCTGATATAAAAACAGCTTGCAGACATACTGAATAAAAATTTACCTCTCCCTTAAGTGTTCTGTCTTTTCAGTTTGCAAATATTTCTAATTAGTGGCATGAATTACATATAAGGTCAAGAAAAACTACAAATTTATGAAAAAATATCAGTGGAAACAACCTTTTAAAGCAAATGAATACGGTGGCACTTAGACAAGGAGTTTAAAAGGCAGTAGCTCATTTTCTCAATGAGGCAACATGATCCTATCAGTTGAACAATGGCAAGGGGCCTAGATACTAAATACTATTAAATATTCTAAAGGTCATTTGGCTCTGCTCACTGATGAATTATGGGACTGAGATCAGGGGATGTGGCTGTGGTCTTAGAAAAAGTCACCAGTAAAAGAGGGAGGGCGCTTGTATCCACACCAATCAGAAGCTCCTGTTTGTGATCTAAGCTGAAGTGCTGTTCAAATCAGTGTTTTTCAAAGTGAGGTTGCAGCCTGTTCACGGGCTATAAAATCAATGTAGTAGGTTATGACCAGCATGGGGAAAAAAAGTAGAAGAGAATAGAAACTTGTTGGAGTATATTATGGCTAGTAAGTATTACTTTGAAACTTTCAGTTTTATGTATTTATAGTTATATAAGAGTTGCAAGATAATATTTCTTCCTGTGGATTGTGGTACAAAGAAAATTTTTTTAAAGCCACTGCTTTAAAGTATAGAGCCCTGCCAAACGTTTCAGAACACTCTTTCCTATTCTTAGTGCTGCTCCCTTATTTTTGGAGGGTGAAGTGGGGGGAAGTAAAGGGCTTCAGGAATTGCTAAAGTAGTATTTATATTTCAATTAGGGACATGTCTGCACATGAGTGAAAGATTTATGAAGAAACACTATTTGCGGAGGACCCGGGTTCGATTCCCGGCCAGGGCACACAGGAGAAGCGCCCATTTGCTTCTCCACCCCTCCACCGTGCTTTCCTCTCTGTCTCTCTCTTCCCCTCCCGCAGCCAAGGCTCCATTGGAGCAAAGATAGCCCGGGCGCTGGGGATGGCTCTGTGGCCTCTGCCTCAGGCGCTAGAGTGGCTCTGGTCGCAACATGGCGACGCCCAGGATGGGCAGAGCATCGCCCCCTGGTGGGCAGAGCACCACCCCATGGTGGGCGTGCTGGGTGGATCCCGGTCGGGCGCATGCGGGAGTCTGTCTGACTGTCTCTCCCTGTTTCCAGCTTCAGAAAAATGAAAAAAAAAAAAAAAAAAAAAAAAAGAAACACTATTGTGGACTGAACGCTTCTATCACTCTCAAACTCCTATGTTGAAGTGCTAACTTCCTTTTTTAAAATATTTTATTGATTGATTTTAGAGAGAGGAAAGGAGAGAGAGAAACATCAATTTGTAGTTCCACTTATTGATGTTTGTATGTGCCCTGACTGGGGATCGAACCAGCAACCTTGGTGTGTTGGGTTGGTGCTCTACTGAGCTACCTGGCCAGGGTGAAGCCCGAACTTCTAATGTGACAGTGTTTGGTGCTGGGACTCCAAATACAGGTTAAGTGAAGTCATAATAGTGGGGCTCTAGTCCCATAGGGCCGGTAAAGGGGAGAGAGAGCTCACATGCTCTTTTTGCCATGTGAGGACACAGGAGAAGGTGGCCATCTGCAAGCCAGGAGGAGTGCTCTCACCAAAACCTGGCCATGCTCGCACCCCAATCTTGGACTTTCGGCATACAGATTGTGAGAGAGTACAATCTGTTGTTTAAGCTGCCTAGCCTGTGTATTCTGCTATGGCAGGCAGTGCAGACTAATACACACAATAAACAACTTACAGCCATATATCCTCAAACTTGGACTCTGATTTTAAGTTAACAATTCTCTTTAGACTAATACCAATTTCAGAGAAAAATAACTTAAGCCATCTCAGATCACATTTTAAATGATTTAAAACCTAACATAAAGTTTTATGACATAGTTAGATAACAGCTGTAGGTAGACAAAAGCTTATCATTTAACTTGAAACCACTATAATATAGTAGCTTTATTATCATCAGTGTTGGATAAATACAGAAGCAATGAGACAGTTAACTGAATGACTTGAGAGGCACTGTGCTTCATAGATATTTCTAAGGCAGGAGAAAGCGACAGTGACTGGCTCTGTCTTGTGGCCTTGCATCAAGAGATTTGCCTGGCCAGCTCTGTGGAGGCCATCCAACTCCAGTACAGCAACTTAAACCAGGGACTTAATAGGTGTAAATTTTAAGAACATATCAGATGTAAACACTTTCAATCTATTTTTGAATGAATGCAATGGAAATTATAGGAAAAGTTGAGAGCTAGGAAATGGAAAAGTTAAGACTCAGAGGTTGGTTTCTGAATTATAAACGAGACATTAAAAACAAAAAAATGTGATCTACAGGAATATGTTAGCTTATACCACTTCAGCCACTAGTTTGACCACATCAGAGATTACAAAAGGGACACTGCCGAAGGAATCGTCTTTGAAAGAGAAGCTAGGAGTGAGTGGGGAGGATGCCTGTGGCTCTTTGGACCTCCTCAGAAGCATTCAAGAAAATGCCTTTTTATCAATAAAAGTAGGGGTACTTGTTTCCCAAAAAACACATCATTTTATGCAAATGATTCAAAATGGATGGTGTTCAAGTTATCTTCACTTGCTTAGTCAATGTTTAGCTTTTGAGACTGTCTTGGTTAGGTATGCAGCACTAAAGCACAATATAATTTAGCATCATAAAGATATTTGTGAAATTGGCAAAAATTATAAAGAAAAGGTTGATGATGAGTATTTATAATACTCATTAAATGTATGGATTTAGCTGTATCTGGACTTCAACAGTTTGAAGAATGAGATTTGAGGACTCCCTAATGACTGACAATGTCCCTTTAATAAATCCCTAGAAAGCACATGCCATGAACGTCACTGTATTCGAATGGATCAAGCTTTCATTAGTGCCATGGCCTCACCCGCCCTACCCCCAAGTATATTTTAGTGTAAGCATCTTACATAATAAACTCCTGCCCCAGTGACTGTTGCTCCTACAATTAAGAAGTATACTAGTCTGCTGCCATCTTTCCCAGAAGCATCTGTATACGCTAGTGATCTAGAAGGGGATCTTAGGTGATGACACTGTACAACTGTAGGTGAAGAGAAAGCCAAGAAAGAAACAAAAGGAAATAGAAAAAAGAGCTAAGTATTAATGAAGAAACATCAACACAAAGGCAGAGACGCATTTTTGATTGCCCTGTGCTAAAGAAGAAACAAATGCTGCCCCAGGATCGGAGGGGAGTATCTCTGTCCTCAGTCTGTCACCCGACAGAGCTCACCTACATTTTACTCTAATTTGATTCACAACTGGCAAAAGCTATCTGCTCGTCTTGTGCATTTGGAAGTAAGGTCAGGGAATGACGATTTAGATAAATTCAAATAATTTTCATGTCTTTTTTTTTAACCTAGTGATCTAGAAGCAAGGTAAGTTGACTGTCTTACTAATGTAGAAAGAACTAAAATTGTAACGGTGTCCAACCATTTGCTCTCAGTAAAGAAAACAAACAGCTTCCTTCAATCAAGGTGTTACCAGGTGTTGCCTAAGTTGGTTCCCTCAACCTTACACGGTCCAACTTCAGACTGATCTGCTTAGTCACAGTAAACCCTGCCAAGTTAGGAAGAAAAATACAAAATAATTCCTGTGATGAACTAAGCTGGTTAAAGGTAATTTAAGGAGATATAACTGTGCTGTAACCACATAGCAGTTAAGCCTTATTTCTTACCTCACACAAACTGCATTCTAAAATTGGAGATACGAGGACTACTATAATTTAGTCTTTGGGTGAGATTTAGGGATGGCTTTCCTATTAGGAACACTTAATATTTGAATTGAGGGCTGTTTTTGTTTGTAATGTCTATCCCAAGCTGAGGAACCATACAATATTTGACACATGGGTCAGAATCAAATATTGTGCTAAGGAGCTGCAATAAATTTTGACCTTATTCACAGGTTAGTGTGTCACATCCAAGACAAAAGGTACATTTTTTTGGTACTTGGTCAAATCTAAGAAAACACAGTGGCTTTCAAGTAAACAGTAAAAGACACGTGAAAAGAGCAAAGATAGTCAACAGGAGATGAGACTGCAGTCATTCCTGAACTGGCTCTCATAGGAGATTAGGCAGTAGGCACATTAGAGAAGGTTTACTGGCAATTTGTTTTCAAAAGGAGAAAGGGTAATCAGTTGTAGAAGTTTTAAAGCACACTAGTATTGAGTCTATTAATGGGAACTGTTTGGCAGCTTCTTTGCACAAGCTGCTTTTCTACTTACATATGCACCAGCACCTATTGTTGACAAGCCCACAAAAAGGACTAACACAGAATTATCGATTTTGCCCCCTGATGCACCAGAGCTAGCCATTTGTCTTGTCATCTGGAGTTCTAGAGGAACATGCCATCGCTGGAACAAGTTGCCTAAGGAACACAATTTATTAAGACACACAACACATATAAAAATAAAATAATTAATACATGTTTATGACTAAACGTCATTGCATTGTACAAGTCAGACTTACTGCTCACTGGCTGTGTGACATTGACTGTTAAATGACCAAGAAAAACACACATCGAAATTGTACACACAAATGCAACAGACATCAGAATGCGTGCTCTTAAAGCGGTCCGAGTTTTTAAGAATGCTGCCCCAGGAGGAAATTTACGGCTTCCAGAAAAGATCATGAAAACACACGGGCAGTTCATCACTTCTCTCTTTACTTCTTCACTATAAATGCAGTAAACACGGAGAGGTGACTGAAGAGATAAGATATTATCTTATAACATTACAGACTACCTGCGACATTATAACAACCACTTAATGAAAAATCTAAACAGCTGGCTCAAATCTTGCACAAAATAATAAAACCTGCCTAAAATTGTTTAAAAATTAAAAAAGATAGAACTCTGCAATACAATCTAACGAAGACATAGAGTTCAGTCTTGTGTGAAAGGTAGTATGTCTGGAAAAACAGAAATGTTGAAGCTCAAAAAGAAATCCGAAAAAAAGAATTGAAGTAAATTTATCTCCGAACTGAAGAATTTTGGTCTATGACGTATTTTTTATAGTTACAAAATTTAAAATACCCCCAACTACTTGGTTCTTGGCCTCCAAAATAATGCAAAGCTTATCTTGACATACACGAAACTGTGCAGTTATGCAACGACCCGGGGATCATCACAATTCTCACACATGGAAATTTAAGTTTTTCAGATTTCTTCCCCCAGGAGGATGCTGGCATGTTCAGATGAAGGAAGGTCTCAGAACCTTCCACGCTTGTGATATTCCTGTGTTAACTACCGAACTAAAGCAGAGGCTCACCCATTTTCTCTGTTTAGGACCAGATAGGAAATATTTTCGGCTTTGCAGGCCATACGGTCTCTGCTGCAGCTGTTCAGTTCTGCTGCTGAGCAAAAGCAACCAGACAACGTATACATGAATGGGTGTGCCTGTGTTCCAATAAAACATGGCTTATGGAAACTAAAATGGGCATTTTCAACCATTTTCATGTGTCCCAAATATAGCTTACTTTTAATGTATGCATGTATGTATTTGTAGAGAAGAAGGGAGAAGAGGAGAGTGAGAACCATCACTTCGTAGTTGCTTCACTTGAGTTGTGCATTGATTGCCTCAATGGTGGCCCAAGCCGAACCAGCAACTCCTTGCTCAAGCCAGAGACCTTGGGCTCCAGCGGGCATCCTTGGGATCATGTCAGTGATCCTGTGCTCAAGCTGGTGCTCTTGGGGTTTCAAACTGGATACCTCAGCACTCTGGGTTCACACTCTACCCACTGTGCCACCACCAGTCCGGCCCAAAATAGTCTACTTTAAAATTTTCTTTAGAGATTAAAAAATTGTAAAAATCACCTTAGTTCAAGGGGTTATTTAAAAGCAGTTGTGTTTGGCCTATGGGCTGCAGTTTGCTGTTCTGATCTAGATCAGTGGTTCTAAAACTTGCACGAGAATCCTGTGGAAGGTCTGTCCAAGCACAGATGGACAGGACCACCCCGTTTCTGCGTCAGGTGATCTTGGAGAGGGCTCACGAATTTGCTTTTGTCACAGTTCCCAGGTGATGCTTTAGGCCTACACTTTAAGACCACTGGTCTAGATGCAGGAAAATATGTTTCTGGTCTGATCAGGCTTTAAAAGGCCTATAGAATGGGTACTGGTGATAGCCTTCCCTATGTCCTTTTAGAGATCAGAAATAGGGAGCTTTCCTCCTTGCTTTCACAATGTCAGGGCACAGAGGGGTAAAAACACATCCAATATAGGTCTGCAGTGTCTTACCTGAAATCCTTGGGGATTTGTGTATTCCAGAACTTAGAATTGTTTGGTCTTTAGTGCATATAACATATAGTAAACAACACCCAGCAACCCACAGTAACACACATTAATGATTCTATGATATCAACCACACTGAATGGGATAAACAAAAGATTCCAGTAGACTCTTTCCAGTTCAGGTCAAATTTTACTGGCAAACAAATTACAAAAAAACCCCTGATTTTTAGTCTATTTTGATTTCTGAATTATAGACTATGGACCTATACTCTTGGGGCTATAACCATTATTTTTTTACTGTTTTCATTTCTTACCTGCTTTAGAATCCTCCATCACATGAAATAAAATAGTTTAAATTTAAAAATAGCAAATCAAGTGCAAGGGTGGGGAAACTTTTCTCAATCTGGACAAGCTTTTGATTTTCAGAAGGTCATTAAAATGAAACATAAGAAGAAACTGACAACACACAGTGCTTAGAAAATGAAACTGGGTAGGAACAGTTCCATGTGGTTTAGTGCAATGAATTCAAGTTTAGTTCCATCTCAGTGAGTTTTGTCCCCCTCTCTACCCTGTTTGTTTACTGAAAATAAAATGTTTTTTACAGTTCCATTTATTCCTCTAGAAGATCCTAAATTCAGAAACTGCAACAACTTTATTTTAATATAATAGAAATGTGTTTATTCTGTTTTTGTTTGCTTTTCACAAACTGATAAAACTAAGAGTGTAGATTTGAGAAAGTTCAGCAGTTTTTGCCTCAGTACGCCCCAAAAGAGAACATTTAAAAGAAAACTGATTTTTCTTTGGGTGGTGAACACACAGTACAGGATACAGATGATGTGTTGTAGAATTGTGTTCCTGAAACCTGTATAATTCTATTAACCAACATTGCCCAAAAAATTTAATAAATTTTCTTTAAAAAGTAAACTGGTTAACATTTAAACTACTGCTTTTAAAGAACTATAATACAATATTACTATCATTAACAAAGCAACTTTTTACACACCTACAAAGTGACTTTAATTTTGTAAAAGTTGGTAAGTATTATATGATTGTTGATATTTCCTACTAATTTTCTTTTACCCATAAAATTACACCTACATTGCTCCCCACTTCTGGAGCTTCAGAATTTTAGGAAATTTTCTATCACGACTGAAAGATGCCTTTTCACTTATCTTACTAACGTGGGAAAGCCAACTTAGTCCTTGACTTCTCCTTCCTGCATCAGTTTACTTGTTTTAGATTTTCTTCTGTCACACCAAAACAGAGATAGCACTTTCTTCCTCACACTTAGGAGTCAATTCTTTCCTTATTTGATTTTTTATACATTATGATTGCCATTGTAGTGATAATTAGCACCTTTATAACGTCACATTATCACTTCTTTTTAGTGGTTGGAATAATTAAGATCTAGTCTATTAGCAGGTCTGATAATTTTAATACTATATTGTCTACATTTACTATACTGTGCAAGAATTCAATTCTGGAATTATTGTTACACGGAGCAACAGTGCTTAACAGAAAGGTGTTTGCTTCATAACTATTTGTTGAGTTAATGAAGGAACTAGAAATTCTTCCCAATTCTAGTGATAAGGAATAAACATTTTGAAGAATTCTTTGCAAAGAAGTTTTAGCCAGATCCTGTTTATTTCAGGTTTCTTAATAATAAACCAGTAACCTCAAATACCACAGACTAGCATCAGAATAGTAACTAAATCAATACTGAGTTCATTTCTGTAATTTCATAATTTCCTGTTTTTCTATACTCCTGGAAGCCTTTTCTAGAAATACATCCACACAACTGAAGCACATAGGAATCTCTAATAGAGAAATCTAATGCTCTTGAGTCTTGTCTTCTGAATGCCAAACCAATTTTTCTGACATGGATAAAACTCAGGACAAGTCTAGATGGTTTGTTTACTGTAGGTAGGTGCCTCTTTAGATGGAACCCAACACTTATTTACCTTTATCAGCCTCTTTTTTTTTTTAGCATCAAGCCTTGCTGGAATTTTAGAAGAGTCAGAATAGTATGACTATAGTCGAGTGTGCACCACTCTGAAAAAAGGCACCAAAGGAAAAATTATTCAGATGACCAAAAAAACCCCAAAAAAACAAACAAACAAACAAAAAAAACAAAACTGTTGTGCAAAGTTAAGTCTTTTAAGTCTTTTACAGTACTAGGGTTCAGTCACTGAGAACTGACCCCATGCCAGAGACTGTACAAAATGTTGAGCACGCAAAAATAAATAGGGTATATAATCCCTGTCTTCAGGCAGTGCATAGTTCAGGAGGGGAAAGTGGCTGCTACTATTCTGAATATCAGAAAATGGGTTTGGTGTAAGTCTTAAGACTCAAGGTCACTCGGTCTGGTTTTTTAATCCTTAGGTCAGTGGAAGAGAAATAAAAGAATCAATATTCATTAACAGTATTTCCCAAACTTGCCTGATCATATGAATTATATCAAGGTGCTTGTTAAAATATAAATTCCCAGGCCTCTCTCCTGGAGATTCTCATCGGTAGGTTTGGGGTCCACCTTCGCCTCAATTTATATGACCAGGCAACTTTGGAATGATCTAGAAGTTACAATATGTAGTAACTCCCTTAAAATGTTAGAAAATGTAGCATATTAACTGGGTGCAGAAAACAATGACTTGCCAAATGTTATCTTCTAGAAAGCTCTGCCTCAGCAGAAAGATTGGGAAATGGCTCATCTGCTAGGTTTCAAAAAAGAGCATCATTTGGCAGTTCCCAGGAAATCTCTACCCACAATGAGTTCAATTTGTTTTAAGGAGGTGAGAAGGATTCTGAGTAGAGAAAAATGTTCAAACATTTGACCCTCAGGTCAGGAGTCAGTGATCAGTTTGATCACACAGGCAGCACAATGTCTGTTAACTGAATACAAGACTCCAGAACAGAAAATATCTCCTACTTATCTGCTCTTTAGTGTTGAATGCAGACTTAGAGTGGTAACTATTAATCACCTGCCATCATTTCTAGAAAGAAGCAGAACATCCAAATAAAGTAAATAAAGAAATCAAAGCATTTATGGTTTTAAGGAAAAATGCACCATAAAATGGAAATGAACCTGACAATGGTGACAGATGTGGACGAGATCATTTCAAGGTAGGTTTAAAGTTTGCTAACATCCTGGCAAAGAACTGAGGGGGAAGAAGTAAAAAAAGGGGAGGGAAATGGCATATAAACAAACAATGCCTGTTCCCCACCTACACAAAAACATACGGTAGATGGGACTATGTGAAAAAGAAATCAGATTCAAAGCAATTTGTAATCAAGCTGCAAAACAGAGTAAATTCATAAAATGAGAGTTATTTCTTTTTGAAACTGAACCTCAGCCCCACCCATTTCTAACAGTATATGATGTTATAGTCTGGTGCTTGGCTAAAAGGCAAAGAGTAAGTATATATAAAGAGATGGATGGATATATAAAGAAGTCAGAATACATTCTACAGCAAACTACCTTCTTACGGATGTATCCATTGGAAAATTAAAAACATTTTGAGTCTAATTTTTCAGTACTAATTCTAATATCACAAACCACCTTCAAATGTCAAATAAATTCATTTAACTTCAGAAATCCATACTTAACTGCTGAGAACTTTTGGTCAGACCTCAGAGTAACGGTAAAAGTTTGTGTTTTAATCAAATAAGTACATAATTTGAAAGGCCAATGTGGATGAAAATCTTCAGCTACCTAAATTTCTGTGCAACTTGCATAGAGTACCCTCATTTCGTTGTACAAACCCACACATACACATGACATCACAAACGAGGCTGTAGCAACCGGAAAAACTTCAAATGCACATTTCTAAAGATAACAATATAAGGAAAATGTTTTTCCACTTTTTATTTTAGATCACCCAGATGGTGGTTCCATTGTGGAAAGGTCTCAAGGATAATTTCTGACATTGCAAACACGAAGGTCCTCGGATCAATCTAAGATTATTGATTTAAAAATAAATAAACCTGCACTTCCTACAGGTGGATAATTCCTCACTTCCATGAAATTGTGCCGGTGGAACATGAGCAGGCACAAGACATTCTCAGATAAATTTAGAGATATCTGATGCAAATGCTGAAGGGGAACTGGATTCAATCTTAACCTTGAGACTGAAATTTAGAAAGCAGTGTGGAGTTGAGACAAGGGGATTAGGGGCCTAGAGGACTGGCAAACTGTCCTTTGTTCTACCTATTAATTAAATTAAGTACATGGCCGTGGGCAAGAAAATTTCACCTGTCTGTACCTCGGTTTATTATCTATAAAATGAGTGGGTTGAACTTGACCACAGCATCTCTTCCAGCCCTACAATTTGATAAAAACAATTTCATGGAGGGCAAATACAATGTGTTCTGCAAATTCTTTCTTTGAAGCATTAAAGACCACCAAGAATTACATGGACCAGACACCTCAAATTAATTCTGGGTCAACTGACTCTTCTGGTGTCCTTACTTGCAATGCACTGTTTCTGCTTCACAGGGCACTCATCTATGGATCTCATCTGGAGTTTGGAAGGAAGAGCCGGCAATGCCCTCACTTACAGAAGGAACTAAGGCGTAGGGCTTAAATATCCTGTTTCAAGTTACACAATCAATAAATGACAAAGTCTACTTCACCTCATTGCTCTAAAAAGGCGGACAAGAGACGGCTGGGAGGTGGCACTGGACAATACTAGACACCCAGCTGTTCAGCTATCCCTGAACAGCAAACCCTCCCGGGAAGAGGCCTCAAGCCAACTACTGGGTTCAATTCCCTTGAAGGTCAGGTCGGCATGGCTCGCAAAACTCGTTTGCAGCCCGTCAACTCGGGATCCACGCGACTGTGTGTTCAGTGTTTCCCGGGGGCTGGGGGGCGGGAGAGCTGCGAGGCAATGGGAGCCACAGTAGCTCAGGCTCTCGGTCTATCGAGGTGGGGGTTGGCCAGGATGGGTCAGTCACCTGGAAACCGGTTCCTCTGCCTCGGGCCTCGGACGCACACTGTCCGCACCAAGGGCGCCAGTTTCTGCCTCAAAGCGCCCGCTGCAAGGTTTCCACACCGGAACATTTCTGCAACCGCTATTCTGAACCTCCTCCTTCCTTTCTTCTCACGCACCAACAGAGGGGTCAAACACCTCGGGCCCCGGCCCACTCCCCCCGCCCCCCGCTCTCTTCACACGCACTCCACGCAGGCTCCTCCTCTCGGCCCCGGGTGGGCATTGGACAGTTCAGCAAGCCTGCTCGAGCAGGGGAAGGGGAAGCGCGACCCAAAGCCTACTGCGCAGGCGTAGTCCTCAGCGCCGCATTGTGATTGGCCTGCACAGGGAGAAGATTTGCGCATGCACCTAGCCGTCCACTCGCTTGCTTACAAAGTTCCCGCGGGGCTTGCTCGGAAGTTTCTGTAAATCCGTGGCTGTGTGTTCAGTTGAGCGAGTTCAGAAAGCTATCCTAGGTGGGATCTATGGGGCCGCTTCTCCTGGCTGTTGTGGCGGGTGCTGCTTTGTGTCGATGGAGGGAATTTATGACAGCACTTCACAAGACTTGGCCCCGGCACTAAGTTTTGTTTTATTTTGTTTTTCCTTTAGGCCAAAAGCTACTAAGTACTAAGCCTTCCAGATTCTCTGGTTTGACTCCACTTCTCATCTTACCATAGGTCTGAGCGGGGGCTCCTGGCTTCCCAGTTTCAGACTGGACTTCCATCTTTTATAAATTGCTGGCACTTTCCCACCCAACCCCTTTCAAGGGCTAGTATTCATTCCGTGTTCTTTTTCCCCGTGTCGCTTTTATATTGTGCAATTCTGACTCCTACATGCTGTATTAGGTGTTGCGGGTAGTCTCCTGCTACTGCTCTTCCGTGCTTGAGAGCAGGATGCTGGCACAAACCGTTCGTGCTTCACAGACTTTCTGTAAGATAATTCCTAAACAGGATTTTAAGAGTTAGTTGTAGGAGGAGTAGGGTGCGGGACTGAGTATAAATAGGTGTTTTGACTCTACCAGTTGTAAGCTAGATTGGAAATAAATTTTGGCTGTATGCAAAATATAACATATGCCTTTTCTCAAAGTTTTGGGTTATATATTCATTTAACAAGTGTTTATTGAGCATTTGCAATATGAGGGTTATGAAAAGTGTAGGAAATGATCGCTATCTAGTTAGGGAGGTGACATATACTGGTCATTAAAAAAAAAAAAAAAAAGATAGGCCCCTGACCTGTGGTGGCGCAGTGGATAAAGTGTTGACCTATTATGCTGAGGTCACACTGTTATGCTGAGGTCGCTGATTCAAAACCCGGTCTTGCCTTCAAGGCACATATGGGAGTTGATGCTTCCTGTTCCTTCCCCCTTTTCTCTCTCCCTCTTTCTCTTTTTCTCTCCCGTCCCTAAAATGAATAAAATCTTTAAAAAAATGTGATGTAGTGTCCAGAGCAAGAGAAAAGAATATGGGATACTTAAGGAAGGACTTTATGCAACAAGTATTCCTTGAACCTGACTGGTGGTGGCGCAGTGGAAAGAGCATCAGCCTGGGACACTGAAGTCTCAGGGTCAAATGCCGAAGTCACCAGCTTGAGTGTAGGCTCATCAAAGGGATCCCATGGCTGCTGGCTTGAAGCCCAAGGTCTCGGGTTTGAGCAAGGGGTCACTGGCTGAGCTGGAGGCACCCCCCACCTTCAAGGCATGTTTGAGAAGCAATCAATGAACAACTAAAGTACTGCAACGAAGAACTGATGCTTCTCTCTCTCTCTCAAATAAAGAAATAATAAAAAAGTATTACTTGAGCCTGTCTTAAAGGATGAGTAGTAAAATTCAAATAGTGGAGGAGGAGGAATGATACTTCAGATGGTGAATACACTAAAGTCAAAGGAAATATTTTTAGTGATTACACACCAGTTAATTTGGACCCAGTCGGCCCCAGTTTGAATCTGACTCTGCCACCCGGGCAAGTCACTAAACTGTGCCTCACTTTCCTTATCTATCAATCTCACAGGGTCGACAGGAAGTTTAATATTTCTAAAACACCTTGGAGAGAGCATCATGCTGTTTAAATTAAAAGATTTGGAGACATAAAAGAAACAAAACCCAGCACACTTTCAGAAGAAAATGTTACTAGGAAGTAAATAAGCACAGGTTAATAAAGTGGGGCCAGATTTGAATTAGCCAAAGAGTTTGACCCTAATCTTGTAGGGGATGATAGTATTATTGTTTTTTAGTGGACTATGGGTGGAGAATGAAATTACAAAGGCATTGTTTTAGGTAGTTTAACTCAGGAAGCAGCCTATTCTGGGTGAAAATGATCCAGTATTCCCTTACTCATTAAGAGTTATGTTAAGAAGTACAAGCGGTGGGTGACTTTTTACCTAGGGCTGCTTTAGGTAATAAATATTGAAAATATCAATTCCACAATAAGGTAAAAATTATATTTATTTAACATGTTTAAGGCCTTGCTGAGATTGATATTTATTGCTATTTCTAAAAGCCAATAATAAACGTGGATTGATTAAATAAAAAGTTAATCATGGCTGTTGGTGAAAGAGGCTTTGGGAAATTGTAGGAGATGACGCTGCACAAATATAAACAGCAGTTAACTGCAGAGCAAGGGTTACTTGGAGACAAAAGATCTTGGAGTATGTTAGCCATGGGGAGACACTGGCCTGGGTTACTTGAATGCAAGTATGCAGTATTCTTAGAGGAATGCCTCCAAGAACCAGATGTCCTTTGTGATTGATAAGCTCTGGGACTCTGACTCCTCTTGTGTCCTTGTTCAGGGTTGGGGATGATACGGATGGGAAAAAAGGCTTGTGTAACTTTCTAGTTTTATCTGCTGAGCTATGGCTTTTGGAACTCAATAAATATGCAGAGGCGCAGTTTCTCAGGGCTGATTCCACCTAAGAGTTTCAGCCCTCTGCCCATTAACTTGAAATTGGCGTGTCTTTTGCCTTGTGAGCCTGAACCATAAAGAAATTTGTAACAGGAAATACTGTCGAAATCATGATGATAAGGTACCTATGAAAACAACCAGGTATTTTTGAAAGACAGTCATTTAATTTTGCACAATTAACAAAAGACATTGTACTGCATTTTTAATTTATGCAATGAGGTAGTTTCCTTGTCCTTTTAATTTAAAATTATATTTTATCTTTTTTTTGCAAAAGCAATAAACATACATCAAACTAACTCCAGAAATATAAGTGGAAGTTCCCCCAAATCTCACCCTACAGAGGTAACAAACATTTTGTATTAGCACATGGAGCACATTTTGAGACACGTTTTCAGGAACTACTGTTTCCATCTTACAAATATCATGTGAAATCTCAGACTCAGGGACAAGTTTTTGCTGGAAGTATATGTGTAAATAATATTATTATATGGATATACTTTTTTATACCTCAGAAAATTACCATTAGTTGTGGCTATGAATTGGCAAAACTTCTTTCCACTCTATCTATTGAATATGCCTAATTGTTACCTCCCCTCTTTTTAATAGCTACTCTTCTGTAGATAATGAGTACCAGGTTTAGCTTAAAAAATAGAGAAGAATGATGCTGAAAACTATGGCCTAGACATCAGCCAATAAAAAAAAAAAACACTCCCCCAAAAAAACATAATTGCTAGTCACATTATAAAATGGGATTTGGTATCCATAATTATGACCTTGGTTTAGTCAACAAAGATTAAATCTTTCTTGAGACAGTTTCAATATTGAATAGCATAATCTAGGGTTTTAGAAATGGGTGACTTACATATATGGTAAAAGAGTTACTTATAAATATATCTGCTAGCTCAGGTCCAAAGCTTATTAACTAGATGACCGCATTTTCCCAGCCATTTTGTATAACTTGGACTTGGCTGAGCAATTGCATTCCAGCTTGCTTACAGATCTATCACTGATGCACTGAATTGTTTTTCTCATAAAGGAGATGGTTTTAGCCACGTTTGCCTCTTCTGCAGCTCAGCCTCACATACAAATAAAATATAACTCACATAAACTACTTGAATCCCTGACCTTGGTGACATCAACAAATAACTCATATGTATGCCATTGGCATATATCAATATTACTCCTATGAAACGTGGGAGAACGGATACTTTTTTTTTTAAGTGAGAGGAAGAGAGATAGACAAACTTCCGCATGCGCCCTGACAGGGATACACCCAGCAACCCCAATCAGGGGCTGATGCTAGAATCAACTAAGCTACCCTCAGAGCCTGAGGGCGATGCTCAGAGCAAGTGAGCTATCTTCAGCGCCTGGCCAACGATGCTGGACAATGGAACCAATTGAGCCAATGGCTTCGAGAGGGGAGAGAAGGGGGAAGGGAGAGGGAGAGAAGCAGATGGTTACTTCTTCTGTGTGCCCTGACCAGGAATCGAACCCAGGACGTCCATACACCCAGCCGACGCTCTATCCACTGAGCCAGCCAGTGGGCCCAGACAGTCTTGAAAGCAAACGCAAAAGGGGTGCACTTTATTGTAGGTAAATTGTACCTCAGTAAAGCTATTTCCAACAAATTCTGAACCTGCAAATCACTTTCAGGAGAGGGAATACTGGTCTTAACCAAGATGTGTGATGCTTTGTAAGCTTGGGGAAGCTGCTCCCTAATACCATAAGAAAGTTCTGTTCATTTATCGTCTTCCAAGCATAATCTGGGTTTCTGGCAAATTAGACCCAACCACTTTTCTACATTCAGTTGCAGAGGGGTGAACTCTCCTAGGAGTTTTCAATTCCTTTTGAAACTCCACCATTCTGGAAGAACTTATAATTGTATGGAGGGCTCGGGAATGCAAGACATTGTGAGGTTTCCGTCTTTTCCCAAGATCCCTGCACTGGGCCTGGAATGGTTAATCCCGGAAACAAAGTCCCCTTTTGCTGGAGCTGTCACCACTAGCTCCCCCCTCCCCCTACCCACTGTATGGCCCTCTCCCGCGGCTGGCCTTCCCCATTGGCCAGCCAAACACAACCGACAGCAGCAGCCAATGGGAACTGCTCTCCTGAACATTCAGAGGATGGGTGCTCGTGGTGTGATGAGGGGAGGCTGACGCCTGGCACTCGCCCCCCTACATCAGGCAGGTCAGTGACAGAAACAGTAACTCCCCTACACACGCACACCAGTGTCCCCCGGCTCCCTCCTCTCTGCTGCGCGGCCCGCAGAACCCACAGCGTGCCTGGGCAGCGCCCTCCCGGCTCCTCCCTGGGGCTGGCGACTGCACCTGCTTCCTCAGTAAGACAGAACATCCCTTTATCCCCAGGCTTGGATGGGGCATGGAGGCGCTGCTCAGCTGCCCCCTGCTCTGGCTGTGGAAGCGGTGTCTCCGCCCCGCACTCCAACCCTGTCGTGTGGAGTAACGTCGCTCCGAGGCCAAAGTGCTCCGAGATGTCGTAGGGCGCAGCTCTTTGTCCTCCCCAGCTGTGCTCCGGACCCACTGATGCCCGCGCCCTCCAAGAAAGTGGGGGTGAGGAGCCTGCGACCTAGAAAATAAATGGGGGCAAGGAGAAAGGAAGACCTTTCCGGGGTGGTGTGTGCCGCTCTCCCCACCCCCGCCCCTTTCCTCCAGAGACTTCCTCCCTGCGGTGTGTCCCAGGGGTCCAGGCGGGGGAGGAACTAGGCTAAGACACAGAGGCGACTCGGGGCGCGCGTGGGGTCGCACGCCCGAGCGTCCCGTCTGAGGACACAGGCAGAAGATGAAGGCTCGCGGCTTGCTGTCTCTCTTCCATCTCTCATTCCCTGTCAGGCTTTTGTGCTGGTGCCTCAGAGCTGCGAGGAGGGTGGGCTGGAGGAAAGGAGGGGACCTGGGGCGAGAGGCACTCCCTGTACGCGTGCGCGCACGGTGCCGGCGCACGCACACACGCGCGGACTCACACGGACACGCACACACGCACAAAGCTCGCTTGCCTCGAGCGCACTAACGTGGCCGTTTTCTTTGTGTGGAGCCCTCGAGAGGGTTGGGGCCCCAGTCTGGTCCCGTCCCGGGGAGATGGCGCAGCCCATCCTGGGCCATGGGAGCCTGCAGCCTGCCTCGGCCGCTGGCCTGGCATCCCTGGAACTCGACTCGTCGCTGGACCAATACGTGCAGATTCGCATCTTCAAAATCATCGTGATTGGCGACTCCAACGTGGGCAAGACCTGCTTGACCTTCCGCTTCTGCGGCGGGACCTTCCCGGACAAGACTGAGGCCACCATCGGCGTGGACTTCAGGGAGAAGACCGTGGAAATTGAGGGCGAGAAGATCAAGGTGATCCAGACGGTCATAGCCAGGAAGGGTGGGCTTTGGGAGGGGGCCAAGCCTGAGACATCGCTGTAGCGGTTCTGAAGCGTCAGGCGCGTGGCTGGATTGCTGCTTGTTGAGCCGAAGACCCTTGGCGTTTCCTGACCCCCCTTTGCCTCTCTTTGGCTGCCCGGTTCCGACCTCACCCGTTTCTTAGGGCAGGCGGCAGTGGGTGCATTCCTGCCCTCTGCCTCTGCCAGACAGTTTCCTCCTAGAAAAGCATGTACGATCCCATCCTTGACCCTGAGCCAGAAGCAGCGGCACCTGTGGGCAGAAGGAAGTAGGAGGGAACCCCTTCCTAGTCTGTGAAATGGATCCCAAAGCAGTTAAATATCTTGAGGTCTCTTTTACTTCTTGGGTGCCAACAGGCTGCCAAAACCCCCTTTGGTTAAGCCTCAAGGCACAAGAGGGGATGAAAGGATGGAAATCCATAGAGAATTCCTGGTGATGGTTAACCTACGGCTGAAATGGGACAGGGGTGGAGTGGGGCGGTTCTGGCACCAAGTCAAGAACCCTTTTAAAAAATTGAGACAGGGTCACTCGCCAGCCCTTCATAATAGACAGAAGTCCCTCTCTTGGAACAATCCTCCCCAAATGGTCTCTTCTTTATTTGTCATTATTTGTCATTACACATTCTGTTCGTGTTGCCTTCAGCAGGCTTTCGGAAAAATGCAGAGCAACTTGGAAGTATCCTGCTGCTCCTTTCTCATTAGTTTAAGGAGCAGGCTAAGTCCAGATATTCTTGTCTGACCATGTGTACTCACTTTTGGTTCAGAAAAGGTGGAAACTCAATAGGACAGAAATATTTCAATGTGCAGAGGGTAGTGGGAAGGAGGACATGACAAGGGCAGCTTCATGTGTCAGGAGAGCAAAAAGGGTCAGGGTTATGGGTAGGAAAGTCACCTCAAAGGCGCTGGCCACTAAAGACCAACTCCACTGCACCCACAGCTGGCCTTTTCTGGAGCCCATGGACGGGCCCTGTCAGGTGAAGGTAAACCTCCCTCCTGCTGGTCAAAGAGCCAAAATGACCCCAAGGCCTGTCTTCAGAGTGATGTGGAGAGAAGGGCCCAGTAACTGGGGAGAATGGCAAAACACTGTAAACTCTGCAAGACTGACTCCTTGGTTATTAAAATGAACGTGTTTTAAAATGGCTTTGAAAGCCAGTCCCATGCGCAGGATGTGTCAGGAAGACGGGCAGCTCAGTCCTGGTCATGGAGAGCTTTTGAGAACAGCTGAGCCCCAGGGTCAGGAATATAGGGCACTGTTTTGAAATAGTGATTTTTTTCACACCTTGCATTTTGGGGGACTTGCTATATTTCCTTTTAATGTCAAAGGAGGTATTTTTATTTCTCCTTTCTCAAGGCCTTATGTTGACAGTTGCTTGGTTAGGGCTTTCTCTAGCGCAGCGGTTCTCAACCTGTGGGTCACGACCCCGGCGGGGGTTGAACGACCAAAACATAGGGGTCGCTTAAAGCCATCGGAAATACATATTTTATTTAAAAATGTATTGTATAATAAATATGTATTTTCCGATGGTTTTAGGCGACCCCTGTGTTTTGGTCGTTCGACCCCCGCCAGGGTCGCGACCCACAGGTTGAGAACCGCTGCTCTAGTATGTCTAGCTTCTTTAATGTAAGGTTGAAAGATTCTGGAATCTCTAAAGCAGGGGTCTCAAACTCGCGGCCCGCCGAACAATTTTGTGCGGCCCACAGACTAATCCACGAAGTTCAAAATATTTTGGTTAAAATTAAGTAAGCCTAGGGGCCTACTTGTATTTTTCATTTCTCTAGCATCCTAGCTAGATATTAGCTTAGTTAACAGCAGTTGTGATGTGAACTACAGTTTCTGGTCGTTTTGTGACACTGAGTAAACTGCATGTACGATTGTGCTTGTTGTACTGATTTTTTTTTTGTTTTCAACTGCAGTGAGAAAAGTGTTGCGTAACAGTTGCCTTTTGTAGACCTAGTGCGGCCCGCCGAACGGCTGTGATCTTGCTCTGCGGCCCACATGCTGAGTTGAGTTTGAGACCCCTGCTCTAAAGCATGCCTTAACAATCCAAAGTAGAAATATACATATGGATGTACTCTTAACCCTCAACACCCTTAAAATGTAATGCTAGTGCCTGTTTAAAATCAAGTGTCACATTGAGCCAGACAGCCCTCTGGATTTGAGAGAGGGGAAAGAGGTTAACCTGAAGTGTACACGGAGGGAAAGGGAAGTGCTGGGGGGCCGGGGAACAGGAAGGAGGAAGCTAGAAAATGGAAAATGAGTGCAAGATTGTCACCACCCAATGTCCTTGGGGAAATCTTTAGAAGATTCCTTTCCTTTCAACAGCCCAGTACTTTAGCCGAACTGAGTTTTACAGTTTCTGCCAAAGATACTGGACTTTTTCCCAGGGGGCAGAGCCTGTGACAGTATGACTCACTAGTAACAGAGCTGAGCAGGACAGCACTTGCAGAGAAGTGCTTAATACGGGCTTTTTAGGGGAAGATTATATTTCAAGAGGGCAAAACCTTGTGACACTATGACATGAAGGAGCTTTCTAAGGGAAGATTCTGGAGAATCTCAGGGTGGGGTGTAAGAGTGGGGAGATGGTGACCCTGAATTTTGTAAAGCTTCTGCGACCTCAGGGCCAAAGCCCGAGGGCGAAGAGCAGCATGTCTGTGGGAATATGGCAGGGCATGACAGCGAGCACATAATCTTTGTAGGAGATTTGGCCCCGCACTCCAGCTGGCCTGGAGTTTTTCAAGGAACAAGTATCAAAACCACACTAGGAAGCGACTGCTGAAGGCTTCTCCCTTTGGGGGAGGGAGACAAGTCTAGTGTGCCAGGCTGAGGTGGCCCTAGACCACAGCCAGTAACAGGAGGCTGTCAGGCTACAAAATGCCAGCTCTGAGAGGAGAGGGGAAAGAGAGCTCAGTGGGCTCTTCTCTCAGTCCCGGAGTGGGGTGTGGTCTCTGCTGGGCTGCCGCCCCGTGCCCCAGGGTAGCACATAACGTCACCCTCACCCTTGTAGGGGGATGACTAATTCAGCATATTTGGGACTACTCTCTTAATTACCAGGGCCATCCCTCAGGCTTTGAAAACCCTTCCCTTCACAACATTTATAATCCAGTGTTTCCATCGAGAAAAGCCTCCAATGAGTAGGCAATAATAATAACTCCTCCTTTTTTAATAAACAAAGAGTGCACTGCACATGCACTACCTTATTTGATCTTTCCAGCAGCTCTGTGAAATTAGGACTATTATCATTCCTGTTTCTAGATCTGATCCAAGTTAGAGATTAAATAACTCGCCCAGCCTGACCTGTGGTGACGCAGTGGATAGAGCATTGACTTGGAACACTGAGGTCACCGGTTCAAAACCCTGGGCTTGCCTGGTCAAGGCACATATGGGAGTTGATGCTTCCTGCTCTTCCCCCCTTCTCTCTCTCTCTATCTCTCCCTCTCTTCTCTAAAATGAATAAATAAAAATAATTTAAATAAATAAATAAATAAATAAATAAATAAATAAATAAATAACTCGCCCAAAGTTATATGGATCTGAGCTTCAGTCTTTGACCGTTGAGCCTAACTAAGCACTTCACCGTCTCAGTATCTTTCCTTACCTGTGACGGGCCGGAGTTTCAGCCAAGATTCAGAGCCCATGCTCTCTGCCACTGCACTCTACTGTAGGGGGCACTATCTGGCCTGGGAGGAGTGTGCACGGGGAGGTGGCATGCCAGGCAGCCAGCCTGATAGTCTATTCTAGGCCAGGGGTCCAAGGTTATAGTCCCAGGACTCAGGGTCCTTCAGGTTGTCTTTTAACTTCACCCCAGAAATTGAGCCGAGTACCTAGGTTTTTCTTTTTGCACCTTGACTGTCTCAACTTGGGCATGCGAGTCAGAGAATATTCAGAAATGGAAGGATCTTAGGGATTCTCTAATCCAATATCTTCATTTTACAGATAGGAAACTGAGGCTGAGAGAAAGAAAGTGACATGCCCAAGATCACACAGGGCCAGGCGTACAACTCAGGTCTTTTCATTTCCCTGCTGGCACTCTTTCCGTATCAGTCTCCACTCTGGGCTTGTCCTGTGGTTCCTGTGCCCCTGCAGGTGCCTGTGACAGAAGCGGAGAGGCATCAAACGGGAAAGCTGACCGGGGCCTTGGTGAAGGCACCTCCCAATCTCCAAAGAAAGGGTGGAGCTTCCCATAATGACCAGTAGGGGTCTGTCTCCTAAAGATTTAGCTAAATTATATTGAGCCTGTCTCAGAATAAAAGCTCTGGAAAATGCCAAATAAGAAGGTATGAGGGGTGAGATAAGGAGGTATTTGAGCCGTTCTTTGTAAATTCTCATGGGAGCACCCCCCCCCCGGCCTAGTTTGGTTTCTTACATGGGCTGGGCACCCTGTCAGCCCTAAGCCCTCCAGATCAGGCAAACTGCAGGTCAGCCATGGCTGTGGGCAGGTGCCAACCGGACTGTGGATATCTCTCCCTCTGCTGATCACTTGGAAAAACACCTTCCCGTGTTACAGTACTGAGTGGAGGGGTCTGAGCTCAGTGTTCCTTCAGAAGCTGCCTGCAGTCAGAATGACATGTCTTCCTTAGGGCTTCTGAGCTTCCATCTTCTGCCGGTTAGCTGAGTGGTTAATTCCCCGCCAGTGTGTGTTTCTCTGTCTGCCTTGCTTACTTGCTCTCTGTGAGTGAGTTTCCCTTTGTCGCTGTTCTCCTTGGCCAATCTCTAGGGAAGCCTTGGGTGTGTATCTTAGATGCAGATGCGGCAGTCTAGCTAGTTAAAAAAATGATTTGTTTTAAACTTTTCCCTTCATCTACTCGGGCACCCTCCAAAGGTTACAGAGGCACTTTTCTCCCTTTTTCCACTTCTACTCTCCCTAGCCGGCCTCCAACGAAAGGACATTCATGCCTCATCTTTAGAAAAGATGCCAGATAGATTCCTTGGGGAAAGAGAGAGATATCTGTGCCAACAATGAGCATGTGCAAGGGGCGGGGGGCTTGCTGAAGCGTTCTCAGGCAGTGGTAGCCCCAAGAAAATGGTTTCAAAGGCTAGATTTCTCTTTGGTAGCTCCCCACACTGTGCCCCGTGACCCTCCTCCAGCATCCCTGTCACTTTGGGCCTGCCTGCAGCCACCCAGGGCAGATTGCTGGCATTCCTCTCTCCTCCCCCTTCCCACTGACTGCCTCTGCCCTGGCTCTCCCTCCTCATCAAGAAGCCAAGCTTTCTGTGCTTTCCAGGATGAGAATCAACAGGGCCAAGGAGCAGCGCTACCAGGGCAGGGCTGATGGGTCTTCTGAGACAATGGCAGACACTAAGATTTGCAGAGCACTTTATATTTTTCTAAAGCTCTTTTTCATGTATTATTTCACTTGCCTAGTCATTTACTTAGCTACTAAGTGAAGGAGATAGAACACAGGTCTCCCAATTCCAAAGGTACTACTACATTTCAACAGTGCCTGCTCAATTACTTGTCAGGCCGGAGCTGATGGTGGAGATGTGGGTCCAGGGAGGATGGGAGAGTGTGCACTGGGCACTGTGCCACATACTTACAGGGAATGCGAATTCTCACAACATCACTACAGGATTGCTGTGGTTGTCCTCAGTTTCCAGAGGAGGACACTGAAGGTACAGTAAGTTGCTTACCTAAGGACATCTATTCGCACGTAATCGGGCTGATGTTTGCAGCTAAGTTGGTTTGACTCCATTATGCCCTGCTGTCCTTTGGAAAGAAAAGAGGGCCTGAGAAGCATGTATATGGTTAAGGGGCAGCTGTCACTTCCGGGCCACTGGGTGGACGCAATGCCAACAGGAAAGGGAAGGGAGGATGGGTGAGAAGAGTGCCAGCTGTAAAAGGGGACAGAGGTACTGTCACCACCTGGCAGGGTTCAAGTACTTATGAAGATGCTGATGGGAATAGGGACATCAAACCCCCACACCAACATGAGGTCATTGTGTGTCCAGTGAGCCTGACCTCTGTGTTCTTTCTTTGTGATGGTTCTTCTGATTTTCTGTTGTGAACAGCCTACTTCTTAGCCAACTTCTCACCACAAACAGGGGTGTGAAGAATTTAGGGTGGAGTTAGAAGGAGCGAGAATGGGAGCAATACAACCAGTTTAAGTTCTTTTTTTAAAAATTCATGTATTGAATTTAGAGAGGAAGAGAGAGACAGAAACATCAATTGGCTCCTGTGTGTGCCCTGACCAGGAATCATACCTACAAAGTTTGTGTATTGGGACGATGCTCTAAACCAACTGAGCTTTCTGGCCAGGGCTCCAGATTGAATTATGAGCCTCCAAATAAAAGCTTCAAGGCTTCTCATGGCATTGGAAAGGCAAAGCTTATCCATAGCAGAGAGGCCCCCCCACAGTTCTGGCAGCTTGGGTGCTGTACACAGTTTTGAAGCCAAAGAAAAGCCAAACAGCCAACCTACTCAGCCCCAAACACCTCGCACACTCCCACCGTGTTCTTGCTAGTGGCAGGTATTTTTAGAGTCCTGAGCTCATGTTGACAAAGCATCTGCCGCATGCCTGAGGTAAGAGTTAGGACTACCGGAGGTCTGCGGATATCAGGATATTCTTGGGCTATCTCTGCTCTCTTCCCACTGACCTCCATTTCTTTCCTGGCCTGCTCTCTCCTTCGTCCTGCTCAGAGCACCAGAGCAGGGAACAAATGGACATCTCTTCTGGCTCTGCTTGCTGAAGCAATCAGTCTTCGAGGACTTAGGTTTTTCTGCGTAACCAAAGTTGAATGCTCTCTCTTAAATCACCTTGGCAAGTACCTAGGATGCCAGACTGCATGTAGTTTTGGTGGCTCAGGCCAATCCTGCTTTTTTAATGATAACAGTGACGATAACAACCACAATGACGAGTGATCTGATGCAGAAAAGACTGCTTTCAGTTGAGCTGGAGAGATGCCAAAAGCACTGGGGAAACAACTAGAGAACAAACAAATACATTCTAAAGGATGTGCAGTAGAAACAAGTGCCTCACAAAAGAGAACTGAAGAGAAGTTGGGGAAGGTTTAAGAAGGTGGAGGCTGGAGGCACATCTTGAAGAATGGGTGAGATTTGGGTAGGGCAGTGAGGGGCAGCCGATCCTGTAGGGGAAGGGTGAGTGAGCAGGACCGAAGGTACAGACGAGGGAATGAACCGGGTGTAGGGAGTAGTTTGAGATGAGGTTGGATGAGGTCACATTATGGCAGACAAAAATTTCCATCTGGCCTGACCCGTGGTGGCACAATAGATAAAGCGTCGACCTGGAATGCTGAGGTGGCGGGTTCAGAACCCTGGGCTTGCCCAGTCAAGGCGCATACAGGAAGCAACTACTATGAGTCAATGCTTCCTGCTTCCCTGGCTTTCTCTCCTTCCCTCTTTCTCTCTCTAAAAATCAATAAGTAAAATATAAAAAAAAGAAAGTGTCATATTAAAAATAATTCCTTCTGGTGCCACATGTAGAGAGGAGGGCTAACATAATTTCCCAATGAGGATGATAACATGCTGATAAAAGCAGGGGTTTAGGAAGTCTAGTTTGAAAGCAGTATGCATGAAGCACTGGAGTGGAGAGAGACATCTAGAATCCAAAAGACTTCACTATAGTCCAGAAGTGAGGAGAGGCGAGTCTGGCCAAGGGACATGAAAACTGAAATACAACACCAGGTGGGTCTGAAGGTTGTGCCAAAAGCACACGGTGGCCATGTCCATAGAGGGGAGGAAGGGGAGCTAGACAATGAAAACTGATGTTCACAATGATGACTCTGGGGCCTTGTTAAGATCCTCACTCAGCAAGAGATTCAATTATATTTACTACAGGGGTCCCCAAATTTTTTACACAGGGGGCCAGTTCACTGTCCCTCAGACCGTTGGAGGGCTGGACTATAAAAAAAAAACAAAAACTATGAACAAATCCTTATGCACACTGCACATATCTTATTTTAAAGTAAAAAAACAAAACGGGAACAAATACAATATTTAAAATAAAGAACAAGTACATTTAAATCAACAAACTGACTAGTATTTCAATGGGAACTATGGGCCTGCTTTTGGCTAATGGGATGGTCAATGTGCTTCTCTCACTGACCACCAATGAAAGAGGTGCCCCTTCCGGAAGTGCGGCGGGGGGCCGGATAAATGGCCTCGGGGCCGCATGTGGCCGCAGGGGGCCCCATAGTTTGGGGACCCCTGATTCACTAGATTATACTGACTGACTGATAACCTCAAAAAAAGGCTAAACTTTGGTTTAAGAGCCATAGGAGTCATTTAGTGGCCATAATCAAATTTTCTTTGATAACTGAGAATTGTGTCGGGCCTTGGGACTATCTTTCTGAGTATGAATTTCTTTCGTTGAAGATTTTGGGTCTATAAAGGCACATAGATTGGGCTGAGTATGTGTTGGCTCCAGAGTGTACGTTGGGAGGTGTGACTTTGTATATGCTACTTATATCAGCATTTTTCCTTCCTAATTTGGCCTTTATCCCAACAGAGATGCAGTAAGCTAAAATACCTTTTATATAACAAAGAAGCTAATTTAAAATAAATTGAGCTAGCCTGACCCGTGGTGGCACAGTGGGTGGAGCATTGATTTGAAACACTGAGGTCACCAGTTTGAGACCCTGGTCAAGGCACATATACAGCAAGCTATCAATGAACAACTAAAGTGAAGCAACTATGAGTTGATATTTCTTACTCTACCTTCTCTCTGTAAAATCAATAAACAAATTCTTTAAAAAATTAAATGCAGCTAAAAGCTGAGATTTAAACACTATATTTGTTTTCTTTAAAACAGTCATCCAAAACTAAAGCCCCAAAACAAAGCGATAAATGCTTACAGCAGAAAATTTTGGGGAAAAAAACTAAATATATATTACCTATAGTCCTACTGCCTTTAAATAATCCTTAATGTCCTGGTGTATACACTTCCAGTCTTTATTATGTGTGTGACAATTTTTAATGCTTTTTTTTTAATTGGGGACATAGCATATGAAAAAATTCATTTCCTGCTTTCACTTATATTTTGTGCACATTTCTTCCATCATTTATTCTTTGAAAACATTTTTAGCGTGACCAATGGTGGCGCAGTGGATAGAGTGTAAATCTGGGACACTGAGGGCCCCAGTTTGAAACCCTAAGGTCGCTGCCTTGAGCTGGGGCTTGGCAGCTTGAGCGCCGGGTCACTGGCTTGATCCCAAGGTCGCTGGCTTGAGCCTAAGGTCGCTGTTTTTAGCAAGGAGTCACTGGTTAGGCTGGAGCCCCCAGTCAAGGCACATATGAGAAGCAATCAATAAACAACTAAAGGGATGCAACTATGAGTTGATGCTTTCTCTCCTCCCCCTTTCTCCCTCCCTTCCTGTCTCTCTCTCTCTAAAAGAAAATATAAAAGTTAAAAATTATAAAAAAAAAACCATTTTAATGACTACATAATAACCGTATTGATATATATCAGGTCTACCGGAAAGTTCTGTCCGTTTCTATCACAACAAGTTTCAACACGTAAGCACATGTTTATTTGGCGCATGTGTGCCTCTCTATTTTTATCACTTAATGTATACATACTGACGTAGCAAATTAACTAAAACAAAGTTGATTCACGTTAGTCTTATGTGTGAAGCGATAGTGTACCCATGGCTACTGATAAAGTTCATTTACGCCACTGTAATTTTTACGAATTTCAACAAGGAAGAAATGCTACAGAAGCATGTAGAAGTTTATTGAAAGTGTTTGGTGAAGGTACAGTTTCTGATAGGACATGCAGAAGATGGTTCGAAAAATTCAAAACAGGTGATTTCTACCTTTCTGATAAGCCACATTCTGGGCGACCATCTTTGATCGATGACGATGTTGTTAAGACCATGTTGGAGCAAGATCCTTTTCTGACAACATCGGAGTTCGCAGAAAGGCTTAATTCAGCTCAGCAAACCATTTCAGACCATATTCGGAAGATGGGATTGGTGTGGAAATATTCAAGATGGGTGCCACATGAATTAAGTCAGAAGAATTTGGATGATTGAGTCGTCATATGCACATCTCTGCTTGCTCGGAACAAAATCGAGCCCTTCTTGAACCGGATGGTAACTGGGGATGAAAAGTGGATTACCTACGAAAACATCGTAAGGAAAAGGGCATATTGTGAACCCGGAAAACCTAGCCCTTCCACCTCTAAACCAAATTTGACTCTGAATAAGAGAATGTTGTGTATATGGTGGGACATTCGAGGACCAATACATTATGAGCTTTTAAAATTGAACGAAAAGCTCAATTTGGAGAAGTATTGTCAGCAACTGGATAATTTAAAGACAGCAATCCAAGAAAAGAGGCCAGCGATGTTCAATAGGGAGAACATCATACTGCATCATGATAATGCCAGGCCACATGCTGCTTTGGGGACTCGTCAAAAAATTGCAGAACTAGGCTGGGAAATTCTGTCGCATCCACCATATTCCCTGGACTTAGCACCCTCTGACTATCACTTGTTTTTGTCCTTACAAAATTTTTTGAAGGGAAAAACATTAAAAAATGAAGAAGATATCAAACAAGCACTGGTTCAATTTTTCGCATCAAAAGATAAAACATTTTTCAAAAATGGGATATACAAATTGCCCTCACGCTGACAAGAAATCAATAATAATGGCAATTATATTATTTAATAAAGTTTATTGATGGTAAGAAAAATTTGTATTTTGTTTTATTCCAAAAACGGACAGAACTTTCTGGTAGACTGTATACATATACTATAGCTAATCCTTTCCTACTAAGCATTTAGGTTGTTTCCTGCTTTTTAAAATGTATAAATAACATGGTGATTAAGATCTTTGTACAGAATTTTGACTACATCTCTGCTATTTCTTTTGTATCACTTTTTTTTAAGTGAGAGGAGGGGAGCTAGTGAGACAGACTCCCACATGTGTCCCAACCAGGATCCATTGGGCAACCCCTCTTGGGCTGATGTTCGAATTAACTGGGCTACTTTTAGCACCTGAGGCTGATGCCCGGACCAACGAGCCACTCGCTGTGGGAGGGGACAAGAGAGAGAGAAGGGGGAGAGGGAAGGAGGGGATAGGCAGATGATCACTTCTCGTGTATGCCCTGACCAGGAATTGAACTCGGGATGTCCATATGCTGGGCTGACACTCTATCCATTGAGCCAGCAAGCCAGGGCCTATATAGATTTTTTTGAAGTGAGATTATAGGCTCAAAGAGTTTTGAACATTTTTAAGGTTCTTGATAATATTGCCAAATTGCCCTCAGAAAAGTTGATCAATGTACATCCCAGTTTTTCAAGTAAAAACCTTAAGATTTTTCAACTCAAGATTTTCAACTAAAAATCTTAAGAGAAACTGTATAAACCCTAAAAGAAAGTTTCTCTACATTTTTATAAGTCCATTCTGTGAACCTGTCAAAGAACCACTTCCTGTGTCAGGTCTTATCACCTCGGTTTTTGGTGGCAGAGACAGAGAGAGTCAGAGAGAGGGATAGATAGGGACAGACAGGCAGGAAGGGAGAGAGATGAGAAACATCAATTCTTCATTGCAGTTCCTTAGTTGTTCATTGATTGATTTCTCATATGTGCCTTGACCAGGGGCTACAGCAGACCGAGTGACCCCTTGCTTGAGCCAGTGACCTTGGGCTCAAGCTGGTGAGCCTTGCTCCAAGCCGATGAGCCCGCACTCAAGCTGGCGACCTCAGGGTCTCAAACCCGGGTCCTCCGTGTCCCCGTCCAATGCTCTATCCATTGTGCCACCGCCTGGTCAGGCATCAGCTCGGTTTTATAATGTCACAGAACCATGTTTTCTCTTCTCTATTCATGTTTCCTTTTTTGACTCCAAGCATGGGTTTTTGTATCTTCCAGGTCCAGGTATGGGACACAGCAGGTCAAGAGCGCTTCCGCAAAAGTATGGTTGAGCATTACTACCGCAATGTGCATGCAGTGGTCTTCGTCTATGATGTCACCAAGATGACATCCTTCACCAATCTCAAAATGTGGATCCAAGAATGCAATGGGCATGCTGTGCCCCCGCTAGTCCCCAAAGTGCTTGTGGGCAACAAGTGTGACTTGAGAGAACAGATCCAGGTGCCCTCCAACTTAGCCCTGAAATTTGCTGATGCCCACAACATGCTCTTGTTTGAGACATCAGCCAAGGACCCCAAAGAGAGCCAGAACGTGGAGTCAATTTTCATGTGCCTGGCTTGCCAACTGAAGGCACAGAAATCGCTGCTCTATCGTGATACTGAGAGGCAGCAGGGGAAGGTGCAGAAACTGGAGTTCCCACAGGAAGCTAACAGTAAAACTTCCTGTCCCTGTTGAAACCAAATCGTGTAAATACAAGATCAATTATCACTGGAGTTTCTTCCTTCCCTTTTTTCTGTGCCTGCATAATGCTGACACCTGCTTGTTTCCATACAAATTGATATTCAAATAAAATTTGTATAGATTATCACATGCCTTCATGTCTTGTTTTCCTCTGAGAAGACATTTTTTATTGTGATGAGTAGAGGAGGCAGCTTGCCCTACTCGAGTAATATGCCTATGCTAGGGCACACTCCCTATCAGCCTTCTATGCCACCTAAAGATCTTATCTTCTGTCCTGACCAGATAGCTTGGTTGGCTAGAGCATTGTGCTGAAGCTCAGAGGTTGTCAGTTCAATCCCCAGTCAGGGCACATACAGAAACAGATCAATGTTCCTGTCATCTCTGTCTGTCTCTCTCTTCTTTCCTCTCTCTCTAAAATCAATAAAACAAACATTACAAAAATTAAAAAAAGAAAAAGATCTGAGTCACTTCTTCAGGACTAATTCATTGTCTCATACGGTGTCATAAGTGGGCAGAAATGCCCAGAGGGTGTGGGATACAGGCCAGATATGTTTTACTGGAGTGCCCATGCAGGCAGCAGGACAGAGAAGACTTGAAAGAGGTTGACTCATGAGTATTTCCTAGGTTCCCTGGATGTCAAGAAGAGGCTGCTCTCTCCTGATTTGCCAAGGTTTAAAAATAAAAAGTATAGGTTGCCCAACGGGTCCAGCTGCTTCCCAAGTAGTTACATCCTTCTCATTTTTCACTAAGCTGTTTCCGATGCCAAAAAAATTTCCACCCTCCTCTTTCTTGGAGAGGGATGGGCTCAAGGTAACAAATATCTATTATGTCCCCCAGATCTTTGTTGTGTGCTGCGGAGGAAACATAACAAGAGGAAAACTTACCCCCTACATCCAAAGACCCGTTGACCTAGTAGTTGCGAGAACACTGTCTATATGGAAACTACTTGCGAACAGAAATGAGAGAACTACATCACCAATTTGATTGGTGACTAATAGCATTATGTACTGAACACTAGGGAAGGCTCACTGGAAAAGAAATGGACTTATTTTGTATGTTGGATAAAGTGTAGTGTTTGGATTGTAAAGAGGCGGGTGGGTGAAAGAGTCAGGAGGGTTGAACAAAAAGATAACCGGGAGTCTGGTCTCCGGAGAGCTGAGCAGACTTAGTGGGGAGTCCAACATGGGGAGGACAACACATCAGGCAATTCGTTGCCTTTTGAGCCAAATTGGATCTTTTGGTGGATCTCCAGGAGTTCTGTAGATACTTTTTATATGGCTGGTCCTAGGGATGTGAAAGTCCCCTGTCCAATTGTTAAAGTAACCACGTGGCTATAAAGGCACATCTACAATAGACCCAGCTCATCTCTTTACTTGGGAGTGCGCCTTAAGGTGCCTCTATTGTCAGAAGCCTGCGGGGAGATAATCCTAGGCAGACAGCCCCTTGAATGCATTTCTCTGGTAGGTGAACGCACACCTGCCCACTGCCAGCAAAAAGTAATGCATCCCAGATACACTCCCCACCCCAACAAATAATAGCCTGTTTGGTCCTTCAGATCTCCCCTGCAACTCCCTTCCACCCACCAGTGTCAGCCCAGCCTCGGGCTCAGCCTAGCTCCCAGGCTGATGTTCACTGCCTGGCTTCTGCCTGGATCCCTGTCTTTGGAGTCCGCCTAGTATTCCAGGGAAGGCTATTTTATTCCTAGCTGTCCCCACCCGATGTCCAGCCCCTGAATCTCAGCCCAGGGTCTGAGAGCCTGCCACCTGCTGGTGAACTGCCTGCTGAAACTCTTGTGGCTGTGCTTCTCCTCTCGGAACACACCAGGGGCTTGTCTTGGGCTTCAGGTGCTGATCCCTTGCCCAGGACACAACCGCTGCTGTGGTGTCACTTGGCCCTGGTGATGTGCTGCAGAGCTGGGCCAGGGTTCTGTGGCCGATTGTACTCTTGTCTGTTCTAATGCGTGCGTCTCAGTCTGAGTTCTGGTTTGTCTTGGACAGGGCCCTTTGTGCTGTAACCAGGTCAAGGTGACAACTTTCCAAGTCCTCTAACCAGGATTGCCTCTGAGACCTTTCAACAAACATTTACTGAGCACCAACTGTGTGTCACTGTTATAAGCCCTAGGGATACAGAGGTGAGCAAAATAAAACCTTGCTCTCATAAAAGAGACATACATTAAACCAGAAATGAGACACATAAATGAGATAATGTGAAAGAGTAATAAGGACTCTAAGGACCATAAAACAGGGTAAATGAATAGAGAGGTGGGGGGAGGGCAACATATTAACTAAAGTGGTCACAAAAGGCATCTCTGAAGAGATAACACCTATTTATTTATTTATATTATGAGACAGAGACAGAAAGACAGAGAGGGACAGACAGGAAGGGAGAGAGATTGGACTGGGATGCACAAGTCCTCGTTGCAGCACCTTAGTTGTTCATTGATTTCTTTCTCACATGTGCCTTGACCGGGGGCTACAGCAGAGTGAGTGACCCTTTGCTCAAGCCAGTGACCTTGGACTCAAGCCAGTGACCCTGCGCTCAAGCTGGTGAGCTTTGCTCAAACCAAATAAGCCTGCACTCAAGCTGGTGACCTCGGGGTCTCGAACCTGGGTCCTGTGCATCCCAGTCCAATGCTCTATCCGCTGCGCCACCATCTGGCCAGGCTATATAACATTTAAACTGAGACCTGAATGAAGAAAAGCAGCCAGCTGTGAGGTCAGGGAGAAAAGAAGCCCAAGCAAAGGAAATAGCAAATGCCAATGTCATGAGGCAGAAGTGAGGTTGGAGGAACAGAAAGGAAACTAGTGTGACTGAGCAAGAAAGGCAGAGAATGTGGAAGATGAGGCAAAAAAAGGAGGCAAGGTCAGGTCTGCTGGGTTGGGGTTTTACTTAAATGCAGTAGGAAGCCATGGAAGGTTTCAGCATCATCTAGGCTCAATAACCTTTGGAAAGATTCAGCAGGTTTGCCGACCTTCAAGGGAAAAACCTCCACTTTTCATAGCATCTCTGAAGTGAGCAGACATCCCTCTTTGGGTGATTCCTGAGCGGGGGCCGCAGGGCTGCAATTTCCATGTTGGCTCTTCCCCATCTTAAAAAATAAACTCTGGCCTGACCAGGCAGTGGTGCAGTAGAGTGTCAGACTGAGACACAGAAGACCCAGGTTCGAAAACCTGAGGTCACTGGCTTGGAGGGCTCACCACCTTGAGTGCGGGCTCACCAGCTTGAGCGAGGGGATGCAGGCTTGAGCATGGGATCATAGACATGACCCCATGGTCACTGGCTTGAGCTCAAAGGTCACTGGCTTGAAGCCCAAGGTCACTGACTTGAGCAAGGGGTCACTCGCTCTACTGTAGACCCCCCCCACTAGTCAAGGCACATATGAGAAAGCAATCGATGAACAACTAAGGTGTCGCAACAAAGAACTGATGCTTTTCATCACTCTCCCCTCCTATCTATGTGTCCCTATCTGTCCCTCTCTCTGTCTCTGAAAACTTCTCCCAGATTTTCACCTTTTGGTCCTACTGAGGTTCTGGTAGGTGTTTTTTTTTGTTTTGTTTTTTTTTTTTTGTTTTTTTTTTTTTTGAGAGACACACAGACAGAACAGCACAATCAATATCCAGGACTGGGGTATTCCTCCTTGAATGGGAAGCTCCGGTGGCTGACAGAAGTATCAGATCAGGGCCAAAGGAGTCCCTAAAATGTCCTTTCCTTGACAATAGCTGGGAACCACACAGCCAGCTGGACTCTGCTGCTCAGCCTTGGGGAATATAAGATCTTGTCATTGACCCTTCCAGAACAACTTCTCCTCTAATACCTGTGAATTTGCTCAGGTCCCCAGATTCAGACTGATGACTTGTTCTGGCCGAGCTCAGTGCAGCTTAGGACTATCTTAGCAGGATCGTTTAGTCAACAAGCCCAAGAGCAGATGCTGTTCTGAGCACCACCTTCTAGAGCAGTGCCTGGGTGGGTTACCCGGCCCAGAACAGCTGAAGAAGCCCTTTGCTCCAATGAGGTTGACTGCGGCCCATCCTGAGTGTGTGTGGGTTAGGGGTCGAGGATGTGGAGATGTGCCAAGAGCTCCCTGGGTACCAAGGCTCAGCTTCTGCTACTTTGAGTGGAAGATGTAGAGAGGTTAGTAATTCTCTTGTAGAGCTGAGGGGACAGAGTTCCTGCCTTACCTTACAGAGACCTCCTTCCACCACCATCTGTCATCCTCTCACTGGGAGGGGCCTTGCTCTGTCTTGAAGGGTTATTCCAGGCTCCACTGGTTTCAAAGCTTGTTCTGACTCCAACTTCCCTTGAATGTCAACACTCTTAAGAGGTGGTGCTGGGGAAGCAGGACTGAGATTGGGGTCCTGGAGATTCCCCAAGATAAGTGGTTCCCAAATGCTGGTTCACAGTCAACAACACAAAATCAGTTGGCATCTTATTAAAAGTACAGATTTAGCCTGACCAGGCAGTGGCGGTGGATAGAGCATCGGACTGGGATGCGGAGGACCCAGGTTCGAGACCCCGAGGTCACCAGCTTGAGCATGGGCTCATCTGGTTTGAGCAAAGCTCACCAGCTGGGACCCAAGGTCGCTGGCTTGAGCAAGGGGTTACTCGGTCTGAAGGCCCGCGGTCAAGGCACATATTAGAAAGCAATCAATGAACAACTAAGGTGTTGCAACGAAAAACTGATGATTGATGCTTCTCATCTCTATCCGTTCCTGTCTGTCTGTCCCTGTCTATCCCTCTCTCTGTTTCTGTAAAAAAAAAAAAAAAAAAAAAAAAAAAGACAGATTTCTGGAGCACCAGCCCTGAACAGTCTGATCTACTAGACACTAGATCTGGGAGCAGGGCCCAGGAGTGTATTTTTTTTTTTTTTGTATTTTTCTGAAGCTGGAAACGGGGAGAGACAGTCAAACAGACTCCCACATGCGCCCCACCAGGATCCACCCGGCACGCCCACCAGGGGGCCACGCTCTGCCCACCAGGGGGCGATACTCTGCCCCTCCGGGGCGTCGCTCGTTGTGACCAGAGCCACTCTAGCACCTGGGGCAGAGGCCAAGGAGCCATCCCCAGTGCCCGGGCCATCTTTGCTCCAATGGAGCCTCGGCTGCGGGAGGGGAAGAGAGCGACAGAGAGGAAGGAGAGGGGGAGGGGTGGAGAAGCAGATGGGCGCTTCTCCTGTGTGCCCTGGCCGGGAATCGAATCCGGGACTTCCGCACGCCAGGCCGACGCTCTACCGCTGAGCCAACCGGCCAGGGCCAGGAGTGTATTTTTTAAGTGTCGACAGTTGAGTCTAATGTGCCCAGGCCTCTACACTTTCTGATGAACTCTAAAATCAGAAACTAACTTTCCTAATCCATAGCTTCAAAACTAGTGGTCTAAGTAACTATGGAGCCCCAGCCTAGGGAGACAGATCCTTTCTTAGAGAAATGAAACGGTTTCTTCCAGTTAGACTGTGTCCCAATGCCAAGGTTGTGAGTTCAATCCCTGATCAGGTCACACACAAGAATCAACCAATGAATGCATAAATTTGTGGAAAAACAACTCTCTCTCTCTCTCTCTCTCCCACTTCCTCTCTAAAATCAATAAATTAAAAAAAAAAAACCGCTGTTCCAGTCATACCAAATGTTCTAGGCCGTTTGTCTGAAACTAGTAGGAGACAGCCTCTTAACCATGCGAGACAAGTGAAGAACTAATCGGGACTCTAAACCTCTACACCGGGAGGGCCTCTCTGGACGCAAGCTGCAAGCCTGATAATTCAGTTGAGGTTGCCTGTTTGCTGTGTGCCCTCTGCTGGTAAAATTAGTGAAGGTTGGAAGGTGTTACCAATAGGGATTTTCTCATTTGTACTGACCATTTCCTGGGATGAAAGGTCATAGAGAAGCAGCTAATCCTGTCCCAGACTGGGCACTTAGACACCTGGAATTAGAAGGGTTACTGAGTTTTATTGAGGTATAATGGATGTATAGAAACTGAACATATTTAATTATACAATTTGATGAATTTGCACATATTGCACACACCTGTGAAACCATCACCAAAGTAATAAACATATCCATCACTTCCCAAAGTTTCTTTGTACCATCCTCCTTTTAATGGTAAGAAGACTTAAAATTTGTTAAGGGAGTAGTCTGACCTGTGGTGGCGCAGTGGGCAAAGTGTTGACCTGGAACGCCGAGGTCACCAGTTCAAAACCCTGGGCTTGCCCGCTCAAGGTACATATGAGAAGCAGCTACTAAGAGGTGATGCTTCCCACTCCTCCCCCCACTCTGTAAAAACAAATAAAATCTTTTAAAGATGTATTAAGAGGGTAGATCTCATGTTAAAGGTTGCTCTCATAAGTGAACTGCCTGCAGCCAATCACTGGGCCTTTATTCTCCCAAGGGAAATCTGTGAACCCCAGGAAGAATTACCAGCATGGCAGCGGGGACGGAGGGAGATATTGAGAAGCCCCTCACACGCCCATGGACAGAGGTAGATTTTGAAGCTGCGGAGGTAAGTAGCCCTGGAGTCTTAACCACTGGGGGTGGGGGTGGGGGAGGAAGATTCCTTTAAGCCATGATGCAATTGAAATAGATTGAAAAAAGGACTTCATGGCCTGAACTGACTTTGTGTTTGGTACTTAATCCCTTCCCTAGTGATAAAGTACGTATTGTGACCCACTGCGTTTACTAGTGAAGAACTGGAGGAAGTGGCAGGTGACAGCAGCGATAAGAAACCTGGCCTACTTGATCCTTCCCCACCAGGTGAAACCCCAATGCTTCAGATGAAGTGCAGGGAGGTACCCCAGGTATTTTGGTCCTGCTTATCCGTCCACGGTGACCATGAGATGGGGAGGTATCAGACCTAGCCCAGTTTTCAATCTCTATACCTCCAACTGAAAAAAATGATTCACAGCAGCTCACATTTATTGTTCACTATGCAGTGTTAAGTCCTGTTCCGTGCTTAACATAGACTACCATGCATGCTTAATCCTGTGATGCTTGTCCAGGGTCATACCACTGGCCAGTGTTAGATAAGGGTATAACCCAGGTCTAACTGCAGAGATGGGACCAGAATGCTAACTTCTTCTCTATTCCTCTCAGGCCTAAGAGGAGGGTGTGTTCCCGGGCTTGAGACTAAGACATTCAAGACTACGTTGATTTGCTGGCAGCTGATGCTGGATGCCAGGGCGTGAGCTGATGAAACCAATCTTAACTCAGGTGCGAGCTGAGCCTGGGGAGAGGCCCCTGAGGAGCAAATCGCCCCCTAGGAGAGGCCAACACAGGGGGTGGGAAGTCTAGGAATGGGCTAGGTCGGACAATTGGAACGTAAAACAAATTATATATATTGATTTTAGATACAGAAGGAAGGCAGAGACAGAATTGACGTTTGTATGTAGCCTGACAGAGGACAGAACTGGCAACCTCTGTGCATCAAGAGGATGCCCTAACCATCTGGTCTGCCTGACCAAGGCCAATTAGAACTTTTTAAAAAGGTATTTTAGACTGACCAGTGGTGGCACAGTGGAGAGTGTTGACCTGGGCCTTTGACGTCCCAGGCTCGAAATCCTGAAGTCACCGGCTTGAGCGCGAGATCATCAACATGATCCTATGCTCGCTGGCATGACCAAGTGCGCTCAGCTGGACTCCCCGTCAAGGCCCATACGAGAAGCAATCAACGAACTAAAAATGTCGCAACTGTAAGTTGAGGCCTCTCATGTCTCTCCCTTCCTGCCTCTCAATAAATAAATAAGGTCTTTCGTAAAAGCTTCTTGTAGTATTTGAGAGATGGAAAGGGATAACCTCTAAGATTTTTAACAGTTTTTCATTTCCATGAACAAATAGTACGATCACGCACTAGCTCTAGTTGATGGCCATGTACATTTTAAGCCAGCTATGAAGATAATAAAAGTTTCAGATCTCTGGATAAGGAATGCTTGTCTACCAGAAATCAGCTTTGAAACTGCAGATCTCCCGCTAAAGAAAATGCTCAGATTTGACTAAAACCAGGACAGGGAGGATGATGTTTCCATAGGTGAACAAGTCAGTACTTCCTGATACCCTTTTACTTTTAGAATTACAATTGGCCTGTTTGCTCATCAGTAAAATGGGATTGAATATCATCACGTGTTTTTTTGGATATTTAAATAAGAAATATTATGTGTGTGAAATCTAGATTATGAATAAACATTTGTATTATACTTTATTCAATTCCCTTGATATAGAGAGCACTGGGAAGAAACAAAAATGGAAGGCCATTCAGGTTTTCCAGATCATTTTTAAAAATAAGGCTGTGTTGCATACACGTTTCTTCACCTCTATCACCACACTGTTGTCTGTGTTATATACAAGCTTCTTTTTTGCTTAATCCCTTCATCTTCTGTTATTCAGTCCAACTCCCCTCCCTTCTAACAGCTGCCAGTCTATTCCATGTATCCATGTCTGTTTCTATCTTGTTTTTCACTTTAATTTGTTATGTTCCACACGAGTGAGATCATAATGTATTTGTCTTTCTCTAGCTGGCTTATCTCACTTAGCATAACTTCCAGGTCCATCCATATCACAAAAGGTAGGATTTCTTTTTTTATTAATTTTTTTAGAGACAGGAAGGAAGGGAGGGGGAGATGGAGAGAGGAAGTATGAAGGAGTGGGAAGCATCTACTTGTGGTCGCATCTTCTATGTGCCTTGACTGGGCTAGCTCTGCCCAGATGGTTAGATAGATTTCCCCGATTCCGCCCTTGGTCTCTTGAAGCTTATTTTCAAGATTGCAGATGGACTGATTATGTTAAGATTATATTTAAGGATTTTTATTTACTTATTGAATTTTAGATAGAGGGGAGGGGAAGAAGCAGGAAGCATCAATTCATAGTAGTTGCTTCCCTTATGTGCCTTGATCGGACAAACTCAGGATTTCGAACTGGCAATCTCAGCATTCCAGGTTGATGCTTTATCCACTGTGCCACTACAGGTCAGGCTATTTAAGGACTTTTTAAAAACAAACAAACTGAGGTGTAAAACACTCCTCTACTCAAAATCCACTAATGGCTTACTATCCAAGAATAAAAGCCAAGTCCTCACAATTGCCTTTAAGGCTCATACTCCATGGTCCATATCACCTCTCAGGACCCATACTGTACTGCTCTCTCCTGCACCATGCTCCCCCTCAACTGCAGCCCCATTAGTCTTGTTGCTGTTCCTTGAGTCAGGTAGAATCCTCTTTCAGAGCCCCCGCTTCCCTTCTACATCACTATGTTAGCTGTACAGTTCTTTCAGGTTAGGTTAAAGAAGACACTGCGCCTTAATATTCCTAGTTTGCTAAGTTTTTTTGGGTTTTTTTTTAAGTGAGAGGAGAGTTGATAAGACTCCACATGCACCCCAACTGGGATCCACCTGGCAAACCATCTGGGGCCGATGCTCTTTTATCATCCAAGCTATTTCTAGTGCTTAAGGCTGACAGACTAACCGAGCTATCCCCAGCAACTGCGGCCATGCTCCAACCGAGCTACTGGCTGCAGGAAGGGAAGACGGAGAGAAGGGGAAGAGGGTGGGGAAGAGAAATGGATGCTCACTTCTGTTGTATGTCCTGACCGGGAACCAAACCTGGGATGTCTATACACTGGGCTGATGCTCTATCCACTGAGCTACCAGTCATGGCCATGAAAACAGCCAATTTTGAAGATTTTGGAAAGTCATTTACAGTGGAATCAGTCTGTTAAATGAAAAGTAATAGATTCAACTCTTTTGATTATGAATTGCGAAAATTAGACTAATTAACAAGTAGTCATTAAAATTAGCTTTCAATAGTTCTGTTTTAGGCTGAACAGTTGTGTTCAGCCCAACTGTCCATTCATACACTGAAACCTAACTCCCAACATAATGGTATTTGGAGATGGGAGGGTATTAAGCCATGAGGGTGGAGCCAGCATGAGTGCAGCTTGTGCTATTTATAAAACAGACCCCAAAGAGTTTTCTTGCCTTCTACCATGTGAGGACACAGAAAAGTGATCGTGTGTAAAGCAGGTTCTCACTAGACACTTCATCTACCAGTATCTTGATCATGGACTTTCTAGCTTCTAGAACTGTGAAAAATAAATTTTACTGTTTATAAAACAACCCAGTCTATGATAATCTGTTAAAGCAACCCAAATGGACTAAGGCAGTTTCAAAGTATAGTTCAAGAGTTGTGATGTTAAGAGAAGAAAAACCACTCATAATTGAATCAAGAAACTTCAGAGCCTGCCCACGTTCATGGTTATTAAGATCACAAAGGAACCCTCGGCAGCCTTTAAGAAATTATGAGTAAAGACAAATAGTGAGCTTTTATTTTTTTTTATTTTATTATTTTATTTTTTTCATTTTTCTGAAGCTGGAAACAGGGAGAGACAGTCAGACAGACTCCCGCATGCGCCCGACCGGGATCCACCCGGCACGCCCGCCATGGGGCGATGCTCTGCCCACCAGGGGGCGATGCTCTGCCCATCCTGGGCGTCGCCATGTTGCAACCAGAGCCACTCTAGCGCCTGGGGCAGAGGCCAAGGAGCCATCCCCAGCGCCAGGGCCATCTTTGCTCCAATGGAGCCTCAGCTGCGGGAGGGGAAGAGAGAGACAGAGAGGAAAGCGCGGCGGAGGGGTGGAGAAGCAAATGGGCGCTTCTCCTGTGTGCCCTGGCCGGGAATCGAACCCGGGTCCTCCGCACGCTAGGCCGACACTCTACCGCTGAGCCAACCGGCCAGGGCCAATAGTGAGCTTTTAACTGTGCTGTAGGAACACAATGGTACGTGCACTTGATAAGCTCTCAGTCTGTAGGCTAGGTGGTCAAACTTCCATTTAAGGAGCAAAGCAATGTTCCTAGCTATATGATAAAATATATAGCTTTATATGTTCTTAGAAAATAACTCCTGAGGCACTTCAACAATACACGTTTTATTAAAAAAATAACATCAAAACTGTTCAGCAAATCTATAATCAATGTAACCAAAATAAACAAACACCAAATTAAAAAAAATATACATCTATATATATATATGGGCAAGAAACAAGTGCAATTTTTTGGTCCCAATATTTTTGAATATATTATCTTTATCCAAAGGGATTACATTAATGGCTAAGAAGATATTATGTATTAGATGTACAGAAATGTAATTTGAAGACGTTTTCAAGGTGTTAAAATTACCAGCATGGCAGCAGGGAAGGAGGGGATATCGAGAAGCCCCTCACCCGCCCATGGGTGGTACAGAAAGTCTTTTTTTTGCCAATTCTTTATGTTGCTGAACTTACAATCACTAAAGTAATGTTAACAATATTCCTAAGATGGACAGAGGAAGTAAAACATCTTACGGTCTGAACAATTACCAAATTGAGAAACTATATAAAATCTGTAGAGAATTTTAAGGGATTTTTAACAAAAGAAATACACAAAAAGTTTTAAAGAAAAGAGATAAAAGTAGACATAACAAAAGAGACATCAATAAATTTGCTGAAGAACAACATAAAACCACGAAATATTAAACTTTAAAAAATACTAGTACTGTCATAAAATCCTAGGGTTAATACTGGATAAAACTTTAAATGACCGTACAAAGAATTGTAACCTTGGAAGTGTAATTTTAGAAGCACAATTTGCCCAAGAGCACACAGGTAACCACGGTTCCCTACACAGCCAGTTTTTATATCCCTTGGCTGTATGCATGCTAGAAGGAGACTCAAGGAAAGCAGCCAGGACAATTAAACTCCAACTCGGGTGACAAAGCTGTGATCCGAAGGGCTTTCTTGGTCAGAACTGACCCGTAGGCTTAAGATCGAGAACCAAAGCCCCCACTGGGAAGCTGTGCTCAATTGGGTGGGCCTTGAGGTCATCTCTTGCTAATCAGTGTCAGCCAGTCACGAAGGAAAGAGCTTTCCCCAAGATCTGATTTCCAAAGGCCACAACCTAGAGGAGGTCTCAAAGGTAAAGGATTCACATTCCTTGCAAAGAGAGGATAGGCATCAGTTGTGTCCAACGACAGGGGACACCGGCCAGGAGTACCCTGGACATTTTTTGAAATTTTTGTGTTGCTTTTGCATCTGAAAAATAGAACAACCACAGACACAAAACGAGAAGACAACTATCTGACCTCAAAATGTAAGATTTATAGGAAATGAACTAAGGAATCAGACAAAACAGACAAAAACAGATGAATAGCCACATCATTTAGAATGCAATATTCTGAAGGCAAGCACAGCAGAGAAGAACACAAATTATTTTAAGCAAAGCAAGAAAGAGCACAGCAAACAAAGTTCTTTTTGGAGGGAGCCAACTGGAGAAAAAAAGTATATGTTAAGATACATATATTAACCGGACACAAAGATACGGTGGAGTAGGAACTAGTGCCGCCTGGCAGCTGGAAGGAGCCGAGGAATGAGAGCTAGTGTCATGAACTCGGCTGTCTAACCACTTTCATGTGAGCAAACACTTCAGAACTCTGAACTTAGGAAATTCCAACTTGTCTCGCACCAGGCTGCATGAACTCCATAGAGCAGGGATCTGTTTCAACAAGCAGCTTTAAAAACAAAAACAAAAATAATATTTTTCATTTCTCAGAACAATACATTAACAATATGCAATAGTGCTAAAATTCATCAAAGAAAAATGCACTGAATGAAAAACTTACTCCGGCGTGTTTTCCGAGTTGAGGTCCTTCTGGGAACTGAAATTAGAAGAAGAATTTTACATTTAAAATAGCATATACGGTAAGTGAGACTATCAATTTAATAAAATTAAGACCCCACATTGTGTCTGATTAAAAATAAAGGACTAAATATCAGAAATTCAAAGTAACGCAATTATATATACGTACCAGTCTCTGTTACAACTTGGCAAGTATGAGTTTTGCGTTGACTTAAGTGCTTAGCCATACGATCTAAACTAGAAGAATCAGTCAGGAAATCACATTTAAGGCACACTAAAGTAATGCCCCTATGAAAATAAGAAGACAGAAAGAAAAGGTTTTTATCTTTTATAAAAATCCATATACAGGTTCAATAATTATTTTTCCAAGTAGTAATTCTTGATTTGCTTTTTATGCATCATGACTATCCCTTTTCAATTTTGTTACATAACCCTGATATATCTGAAATGGTGCTTTAGAAAACAGCATAGCCATGTCTAAGTTAGACTAACAGTTGGTGCTTTATAAACTGTTCCTTCTCAGACCAGCTGCTAAAAGAGTCAAGAGACCTAAAGCCCAGTTGTGGCCACACTAACAACTTGTATGACTGTACAAGGCACACTCTTCCTGTGCCTTAGCCTATCTGCAAAGCAAGACTAGGGCAGTCATTCACCAGACATCTGCTGAGGACCTTCTGTATACACTCCATGGAGCCTACAATCTAAAATCTTAAGAGACAATAAAATCAGAAAAAAAGGGGAAGGCTTTAAAAAGCATTTAATAGCCTGAGCAGGAGGTGGTGCAGTGGATAGAGTGTTGGACTGGGACGCAGAAGACCCAGGTATGAGACTCTGAGGTCACCAGCTTGAGCGCGGGCTCATCTGGTTTGAACAAAGCTCACCAGCGTGGACCCAAGGTCGCTGGCTCGAGCAAGGGGTTACTCAGTCTGCTGAAGGCCCACAGTCAAGGCACATATGAGAAAGCAATCAATGAACAACTAAGGTGTCGCAATGCACAACGAAAAACTAATGATTGATGCTTCTCATCTCTCTGTCCCTGTCTATCCCTCTCTCTGACACTCAATCTGTTTCTGGAAGAAAAAAAAAAAGCATTTAATAATTTATTGAATAATAATAATGTAATTATTATTATTAGCTTAACAAAGCATTAATACTTTTTAGTTAATTTTAAATGGAAATACTTGAAATGTAAGCACTTCACCGCTACAGCAATAAAACCCGGTAGCACCTAGACTGCCCTCTTCCCTGCAGCTCTAGTCTGAACTGTCCCGTGTATTTACACCTGGCTGTCACGGGGAGCCGTCAGAAACGACCATCAGAAACCTGAAGTTGTGTGTTTTCCTCCCCACCCCTGACAATTCCTCCTGAACAGTCTCTCTTATGTGTCATGTCCCCAAAACACAAAGGCTCAAAATTGTAGGTATCTCAATTTTTTCCTTAAAACTGTATTTCAAACATTTAGTAATATTAACAATTTGTTGAGCGTTTTTGGTGTCAGGCTGAGAGTTTTAGACATGCGATCTTATGTAAATCTTACAGAAACCCCAAGAAGTAGGTGCTATAATTATATAATGATAGGGTCAGGTTTGATGACTTACCGAGGACAGACCAGGTTTGAAACTCAGCCCTTGGATTCCAGAGCCCATGTTCTTAAAAATGATCCAGTACTACCTCACCCCCTTAACCCAGGCTCGGACTAAATTCATCTTAACTACCGTGATAGTCTTAGTCTACATGCCTTATACAGCTACAAGTCACCCTTTAGACCCTCCAAACTGCTCTTTCCTCAGTGCTCTTGAGTCTACACAAAATACCAGTGGTTTCTCCAATGTCCTAAATTAAAAGTCCAAATTTCCTAATCTTTTTCAAGGATTCCACAATCTGGATATAAACTATTCCCCCAGATTTTTTTGTGTGTGTGTCAGAGACAGAGAGAGTCAGAGAGAGGGACAGGTAGGGACGGACAGACAGACAGGAAGGGAGAGAGATGAGAAACATCAATTCTTTGTTGCGGCTCCTTAGTCGTTCATTGATTGATTTCTCATATGTGTCTTATCCGGGGGGCTACAGCAGACCAGGTGACCCCTTGCTCGACCTTGGGCTCAAGCTGGTGAGCCTTGTTCAAACCAGATGAGTCCGTGCTCAAGCTGGCAACCTCGGGGTCTCGAACCTGGGTTCTCCGCATCCCAGTCCGATGCTCTATCCACTGCGCCACCGCCTGGTCAGGCTCCCCCAGATTTTGATCTTAATATTATTTATATGAACTTCATGCTCCGTCCAAACAGTATTATGACTTCAGCCTTTTTCCTTTCTGCATGTTTTTTTACAGAGACAGAGAGAGAGTCAGAGAGGGGGATAGATAGGGACAGAGAGACTGGAACGGAGAGAGATGAGAAGCATCAATCATCAGTTTTTCGTTGCAAGACTTTAGTTGTTCATTGATTGCTTTCTCATATGTGCCTTGACCGTGGGCCTTCAGCAGACCGAGTAACCCCTTGCTTGAACCAGCGACCTTGGGTCCAAGCTGGTGAGCTTTTTGCTCAAACCAGATGAGCCCGCACTCAAGCTGGCGACCTCAGGGTCTTCAACCTGGGCCCTCCACATCCCAGTCTGACGCTCTATCCACTGCGCCACTGCCTGGTCAGTCTTCCTTGCTGCATTTTTATTCAAGCTATTTCTTCCACCTGGAATGCTCTTATTTCTCTTTGTATAAGTAAAAACCTCTCCTCTGTAATCATCAGCTCTCAGGGTGCTCATTACAAACCTCCTTGTATTACTGTAGTTAAATTTAGTGATTCTGAGTTAAATGTGTGAGGTATAACCGAAATTAATTATTACTACCTTAGATAGGCTCATCAACAGTTCCTCCTGCATACAGTAAACAAGTTGTGTACTTTATTTTAAAAAGAAAAAAAAATCTCACAAATTCTAAAGCTATATATTAATCAAAACAAAAAAAGTGTTATACACTTTACCAGGTATCTTAAATATCTCTAGAATTCAAGCATTGTTGGAGAGTCCTGTTTTCAATTTTTTAAAACAAACCCATGAAAGTTTCATCTTAATTACTAACATCACTGAAAATTTAGCCAGAGACTATATCCCCCCTTTGACTAAGGGTAAAATGAATAGAACTCTATCATATCCAGTAGCAATCACTCCATTTTCCACACTAGGCACTCTGATAGCAGGTTAAGAAAAGTTACTGTAATATTTCAACAGATGAAATGGATAAAGATCAACAAGTTACCTGACAGTTCCACAATGCCTCCTAATGAGAGACGGTTTAGTTAAATAGCTGCTGTGAGAGCTGGAGAGATAAGAGAGAAATGACATTGTATTACACAATAAGTCATATTAATTTTACGACCATATTTCAAATATTTGTTTAGTTTATTAGTTTTGAATAAAAGACCCAGGTCTAAATTACAAAATTCTATTAGTCATCTGTTTACCTCAAAAGATTACATTTCACTTTATCTGTGTATTTTCTAACAATATATTTCCCTGAGAGCATTCTTTTTTTTTTTTTTTTTTTTTTTTTTTAAGGAAACACTATATATTAAGCAAAGCAGCAGAAAATAGGACTATCAACACCCACAACAGAGATCTTTGAGGGAAGAATAAAAAACCTGACCATTCAGGCAAAACATAGTTAAGTGGCCCTTGTGCAAATGAGATCAGTTTACCTGCTTCTTGGAAGAAATACCCTAGGCTCGTCCACAGTGTCATAGATGGGGCCGATGGCCCTGGGCACCTTCAGCCTTCAGTGGCAAACCCCAGCTTTCTGGGCAAGGTTAGGTCATAGGTGGCTGGAGCAGGGCTGGAAGAGACTGAACCCTCCCTTAGAGGAGCGAGGGGGAAGCCTACCTTCCAGTGTCCCTGTTTCCTCACAGCAGAGGCATGTAAGCCTGGCAGGCTTTAGCTCAATGACCTTCCTTTCCACTATTGAAGCAGGACCCAGATGGCATCCTATGAGACCCCTTTGGGGCGTTGGAGCCTTTAAGGGTGTATCCTAAAAGCTGGTAGTTCCCCTGATCTCTATTGGGCTTTTTCTGCCTCTAGGTATCTTAAAAGCCATGCTCAGAAGATCTCGCTGAGGGGTTTGAGGATCCCCATCTGCCTATATAAATCTTTTCCATATATCTGGAGCTATTTGGAAAAAGACAAAACAGTGTTATTAGCTGGATCTAATAAAGAAGGTAGTAGTTTGCAGGTGAAAAAGATTTGGTGTCTCCTGTTCATCAGCATTCAAAAGAAATGTAAAAAAAATTTTTTTTAAGTAAAAAGTATGATATGGTAGACCCGTAGGAGTTCCAGGATATGACTACCCCCTTTAAAAAAATTTTTTTTTTTAAATTGACCTTAAAATGTTTGCTGAGTACACTTTAATAATACCTTAACTTTAAAGATTGTAAGCATGACAAAATACAGTGAATGCTTTTGCCCCATATGCAGGAGCATTTTCAGTTTAGCCAGTTTAGGAAATCCAATAGAACAATGCATACAGACAATGAGCTATAACATGCTTAGCAGCCTCTCCTGTTCTGACAGAGGTTACTATAGATCCGGAATATGTATCCACTGTAATGTGGACATACGACTGTTTGCCAAATGAAGATATATGAGTAACATCCATCTGCCAAAGTTGTCCTGATAGGGGTCCTTGAGGGTTAACTCTAAATGAAGAGGCAGTATAGGACCCCTTGGACAGGATTTCCCAATCTGCCGTGCTGCTTCCCGAGAAAGTTGAAACTGTTTACACCAGACTGCAGCGTTCTGGTGATGAATAGTATGAGACTGACTTGCTCGGTCTGTCATGGTTGCTCTATATAATTTTCTTTTGGGTAGTTTGAACAACAAGGGCATTCCTAGGCCCTGGCCGGTTGGCTCAGTGGTAGAGCCTTGGCCTGGTGTGCAGAATTCCCGGGTACGATTCCCAGTCCGAGCACACAGAAGAAACGCCCATCTATTTCTCCACCCCTCTCCCTCTCCTTCCTATCTCTCTCTCTTCCCCTCCCGCAGCCAAGGCTCCACCGGAGCAAAGTCACCCCGGGCACTAAGGATGGCCCCACGGCCTCTGCCTCAGTCACTAGAATGGCTCTGGTTGCAAAAGAGCAACACCCCAGATGGGCAGAGCATTTCCCCCTGGTAGGCATGCCAGGTGGATCCCGGTCAGGTGCATGGCGGAGTCTGTCTGACTGCCTCCCCATTTCCATCTTCAGAAAAATACAAAAAATAAATAAATAAAAGAAAAAAATACAACAATAAAAAAATAAATAAAAGAGAAAAAAAAAGAAAAGAAAAAAAAAGGGGGGGCATTCCCTTGTGCTAAAGCTCCAGGGATCATGGAGTGAGCTTGAGTATGTCCTATGAAACATGGAGCTCTATGTTGACATATAAGTCTCTGAAGAAGGAGGAACTGCTGAAATAGTTCATCAGCATTTGTCCCTAAGACAGCAAGCAGTCTTTATAGTGGAAACACCATAAGTAAATATTTGCTGTCTGTCTATACATTAAAGGGGGAATATGGCAAATGCTGAAAAGCCATGATCTTTGTGCCCCTCCCCTCCCCCAACCCCCTCCCTCTCCTCCCCCCACCCTGTAACCCCAACACTGTTGTCCATGTCTCTGAGTCTCATCTTTATGTCCCACCTATGTATGGAATCCTATAGTTCTTAGTTTTTCTGATTTACTTGTTTCGCTCAGTATAATGTTATCAAGGCCCATCCATGTTGTAAAAGATCCTATGTCATCATTTCTTATGGCTGAGTAGTATTCCATAGTATATATTGATATATACCAAAGCTTTTTTTTTTAATTTATTTTTTATTTTTATTTTTATTTTTTGTATTTTTCTGAAGCTGGAAACGGGGAGAGACAGTCAGACAGACTCCCACATGCGCTCGACCGGGATCCACCTGGCATGCCCACCAGGGGGCGACGCTCTGCCCACCAGGGGGCAATGCTCTGCTCCTCTGGGGCGTCTCTCTGTTGCGACCAGAGCCACTCTAGCGCCTGGGGCAGAGGCCAAGGAGCCATCCCCAGCGCCCGGGCCATCTTCGCTCCAATGGAGCCTCGCTGCGGGAGGGGGAGAGACAGAGAGGAAGGAGAGGGGGAGGGGTGGAGAAGCAGATGGGCGCTTATCCTGTGTGCCCTGGCCGGGAATCGAACCCGGGACTTCTGCACGCCAGGCCGACGCTCTACCACTGAGCCAACCGGCCAGGGCCTATACCAAAGCTTTTTAATCCACTAGTCCTCTGATGGACACTTGGGCTATTTCCAGATTTTTGCTATTGTGAACAATGCTGCCATAAACATGGGGGTGCATTTCTTCTTTTCAAACAGTGCTGTGGTGTTCTTAGGGTATATTCCTAAGAGTGGTATAGCTGGGTCAAAAGTCAGTTCGATTTTTATTTTCTTGAGGAATCTCCATACTGTTTTCCACAGTGGCTGCACCAGTCTGCATTCCCACCAGCAATGCAGGAGGGTTCCCTTTTCTCCACATCCTCGCCAGCACTTATTCTGTGTCGTTTTATTGATGAGCGCCATTCTGACTGGTGTGAGGTGATATCTCATTGTGGTTTTAATTTGCATTTCTCTAATCATTAGTGAAGTTGAACATGTTTTCATATGCCTATTGGCCATCTGTGTGTCCTCTTTGGAGAAGTGTCTATTCATTTCTTTTGCCCATTTTTGGATTGGATTGTTTGTCTTCCTGGTATTAAGTTTTACAAGTTCTTTATAAATTTTGGTTATTAACCCCTTATCAGACGCAATGTCAAATATATTCTCCCATTGTGTAGTTTGTCTTTTTATTCTGTTCTTGTTGTCTTTAGCTGTGCAAAAGCTTTTTAGTTTGATAAAGTCCCATTTGTTTATCCTGTCTTTTATTTCACTTGCCTGTGGAGACAAATCAGCAATATTGCTGCAAGAGATGTCAGAGAGCTTACTGCCTATGTTTTCTTCTAATATGCTTATGATTTCACGGCTTACATTTAAGTCTTTTATCCATTTTGAGTTTATTTTTGTGAGTAGTGTAAGTTGGTGGTCTAGTTTCATTTTTTTGCAGGTAGCTGTCCAATTTTCCCAACACCATTTGTTGAAGAGGCTGTCTTTACTCCATTTTATTTCCTTATCTCCTTTGTCAAATATCAGTTGTCCAGAGCTGTGGGTTTATTTCTGGGTTCTCTGTTCTGTTCCATTGATCTATGTGCCTGTTCTTATGCCAGTACCATGCTGTTTTGAGTACAATGGCCTTATAATATAACTTGATATCTGGAAGTGTGATACCTCCCACTTTATTCTTCCTTTTCAAGATTGCTGAGGCTATTCGTGTTCTCTTTTGGTTCCATATAAATTTTTGGAATATGTGTTCTGTATCTTTGAAGTAAGTCATTGGTATTTTAATTGGTATTGCATTGAATTTATAAATTGCTTTGGGTGTCTAGTAGTTTTTTGACTGAGATTTTAGGGTTTTCTATATACAATATCATGTCATCTGCAAATAATGATAGTTTTACTTCTGCTTTTCCAATTTGGATGCCTTTTATTTATTTTTCTTGTCTGATTGCTGTGGCTAGGACTTCCAGGACTATGTTGAATAAGAGTGGAGAAAGGGGACACCCCTGCCTTGTTCCTGATCTTAAGGGTATTGCTTTTAATTTTTGCCCATTGAGTATGATGTTGGCTGTGGGTTTGTCATAGATGGCCTTTATCATGTTGAGGTATGTTCCCTGTATTCCCACTTTGCTGAGAGTTTTGATCATGAATGGGTGCTGGATTTTATCAAATGCTTTTTCTGCATCTATTGAAATTATCATGTGGTTTTTCTCCTTTCTTTTGTTTATGTGATGAATCACATTGATTGATTTGCGAATATTGTACCAGCCTTGCCTCCGAAGAATAAATCCCACTTGATCATGGTGTATGATTTTTTTCATGTATTGCTGGATCCGGTTTGTTAATATTTTGTTGAGGATTTTTGCATCTAAGTTCACCAGGGATATTGGCCTATAATTTTCTTTTTTTGTGTTGTCTTTGCCTGGTTTTGGAATCAGAATTATGCTCGCCTCATAAAAGGAGTTTGGAAGTCTTCCTTCCTCTTGAATTTTTTGAAATAGCTTGAGAAGGATAGGAGTTAGTTCTTCTTTGAATATTTGGTAGAATTCACTTGTGAAGCCATCAGGCCGTTGAGAGCATTCTTAAATGATCAGTACCCTCACTATTATTTATATAAGAAATCTCAAAGTTAAAAATACAAACCAGCTAATAAAAATTGCCAACTATTAAGAGTTGAACACACTCTAAAAGTTATTTTCTAATAATGTATTTTCTACAATAACTGTTACAAATAATAATCACTTTCTAAATCTTAACATACATACTTACTAAGTAGGGACAATCTGAATGATCCTCAAAGTAAATGTTATTTGGACTAAATGACTTTACTTACTATCAGTATAGTAAAATATTTAAGTAATCTTTTGCAATTACTAGGAGAGCTTTTAAGGAAAGCGAGTTAAGGGAAGCAGAGATCAGAAGTTAAAACAATAATTCCTTTACACACAGAACAGAAAACCATTATCCAAACTTTGCAGTCAATGGCATCAGCTCTTATATTCCCTTTCATACTGGTAAGGCCTGGACAGTGTAGCTCATCTGGTTACTGTCCCCACTATGCTAAGGTTGTAGGTTTGATTCCCAGTCAGGGCACAGACAAGAATCAACCAATAAATGCATAAAGAAGTGGAACAAATCGGTGTCTCCTTTCCCTCCCTCCCTCCTTTCCTCTTGCTCTACAATCAGTAAGTAACATTTAAACTGAAAAAGTTTTCTTTGTATCAGGAAGCCAGGCAGGATTAGCTAGGGTTGGGACAGCACAGCAGTATTTAATTTTAATTGATTTTATAGAGAGAAAGGGAGAGAGCCAGAGAGACACTGATTTGTTGCTGCACAGTGTGGTCCAGGGACCAGCAGTGTCTGCATTACCCAGGAGCTTATTAGAAATATAAAGTCTCAGGTTCCACTCCACTTTTACCAGATAAATCTCTGGGAGTATGGCCTAGAAATAAATTTCATCAAGTTTTTCAGGTGATTATTATACACAGTAAGTTTCGGGAAGCACTAGCCCTAGTTTGCACCAGCAGACCCAAGCCAGCCAACATACCAGGTCATAGGTTACCCGTAGACACAAGGTAACTATTATAAGCATATTGTGTATGCTTGGAAAAGATTCTGGTTAGTTATAATCCCCAAAATATATCCCCAGAATAGGTGCTATGGTGACTACAAAGAATTGCTCTACCAAGTAGATAAGACATACACATATTTAGGTGAGGAGAGATAGTGAGGCAGACTTCTGCATGCACCCCAACTGGGATCCACCCGGCAACCTGAAGCTATTTTAGCACCCAAGGTAATCACGATCAGACCAACTGAGCTATCCTCAGTTCCTGAGGCCGATGCTTGAACCAACTGAGCCACTGGCTGCGGGAGGAGAAAAGAGAGAAAAGGGGGAGAGAAGCAGATAGTTGCTTCTCCTGTGCGCCCTGACTGGAAATCAAACCTAGGATGTCCATATGGCGGGCCGATGCTCTATCCACTGAGCCACCAGTCAGGACTGACATACTTATATTTGATATGAGGTAAAACACCTGAGCCCAAAGGTCACTGGCTTGAGCAAGGGGGCACTGACTCGGCTAGAGCCCCCCACTCAAGGCACATATGAGAAAGCAATCAATGAACAATTAAAGTGATGCAACTATGACTTAATGCTTCTCATCTCTCTCTTCCTGTTTCTGTCTCTTACTAAAATAAATAAAAATAATGTGGACACTAACATTTTTCTTTTCTAGCATAAAGTATATGGTAGAAACTCAAATAAGTAAATTGAATTGATGTAGTAAATGAAATTCCAATAGTAACATCATGTCTGTAATATCCCTACAGTCTCTCACATTTCACTGAATGAATGCAAAGACGGATGGCTCGTCCCTGATCAATTGGCTCAGCGGTAGAGTGTTGGCCCGGCATGTGGATGTCCCAGGGTTTGAGTCCTGGTCAGGGCACACAGGAGAAGCGCCCATCTGCTTCTCCACCACTCCTTCTCTCGCTTCTCCTCTCCTCCTGCAGCCATAGCTCGATTAGAGTAAGGTGGCCCTGGGTGTGGAGGATGGCTCCATGGCCTCCATTTCAAGTGCTAAAAAATGGCTCCAGTGACAACTGCGCAAGGTCCCCAGATGGGCAGAGCATTGCCCCCTAGTGGGCTTGCCAGGTGGATCCTGGTCTGGGTGCATGCAGGAGTTTGTCTCTGTCTCCCCTCGTCTCACTGAAAAAAAAAAAGAGAGAAAAAAAGATGGATGGCTTGAAAGACTAATGGACAGACTGATGGATGAGAAGGCAAAGAGGAGTGGGGGGAAGGAGGAGGGACAGAGAGAGAATGTGCACACATGAGTGCCAATAATGGTCTTAGCATCTTCGACCTATCTGGTCTCTCTCAAAGCAATTGCTCATGTGGTTAAATGTATTTATTTAATAAATATGTTGAAAACATTAAAAATTTATGTTTGGATACTCTAGTTTCTCTTCAGATCGCATAAATCTTTCGCCTTTTACTAAAAATTTATGTTTGGAAATAACCACTTTTTCAAAGACTTAGAAAAAGAAATTTTCTTAACAAACTTATTTTAATTTTAATGGTCTAACTTCTTAAAATTTTTATTCTACTAATTTCATGAGTTACTATGTTAAACAATAGTATTAGTAATACCTAGAAATTCCCTCTTGCTAGATCTTTGGCTCCATGATGTAATACGCAAACGTTTTGAATGGCAGTTCTAATTGGCAATACACATCTTTAACTTACCTCACCACATGATTTATGTAGGCTTTGTTACAGTTAGTGATGTATTTGCAAAAACTACAGTTCATGCATATGGAAAAGTGGCTTGCAAAATCTTTTATTTTGAAATGACACTCAATGCACTTGTAAGCTTTTCGACAGCACCTTATGGAGACAGAAAAAATTGATAAAATTTATATAGTAAAACAAAAATAACAAAGTAAAGCAAGAGGTGGATTTAACGGTGGGCACACTGGGTGCGCCCTGGGCCTGGAATTCTGAACGGCCTCACAAAACCTCTACTTTACACTTTTTTCTAATGACAAGGTGCTCAATATTTTCTTCTGCGCCCGGGGCCTCAACCAACCTTAATCTGCCTCTGGCTAAATAAAGCCTTATTAACATTAACTGAAATTAAAATATTTAAGTTAACAGCCTTAAACAGACTTATAATTTGAAATAACATGCTAGAATAAGTGTAAAAAAATCTAACAGCAATTAACCTTCTGGAACAAAGAGGCTCATATTAACCAATTTAACTATCATAAGATAAAAACACAAAATATAAGATTAGAATAAAAAGACAACAAATATATAATAAACACACTAATTCAAGTTCTGCCCAACAGTTGTAAAAAATATCTTTTACTGCTAGGCCTTTATGCCAGATAAGTAATCATGTAAATGTACAAGGAGTTTTGTGATATGGTAAATTATATTAAAATAAACCTTTAATATTAGATTGACATGGCAAATAAAGAATAAAATATATTACCTTAATTCCTTATAAGCTATGGTGATTTTGTTCTTCTTGTTGCATTTCTTTTGCTTATGAGTGGTTTCTGCTTTGTGTTTAACGACAGCACTATTTTGCTTAGTTATATTAGATACTTTACTTGCAGTGGTTGTAGCTGCACGAGCCTTACGTATCTTAGGTTTGCTTGAGTTTGATTTTGTGGACTTTTTAGCAGGTCTATTTTTAGACTTTGGAGGTGAGACCTGGAGAGAAGAAGTGCTTGGAATATCACTGGGAGATGTAGTTGATGAGTTTGAATTAGGAGGTCCAAATGAAGCTCGAATAGTAACCTATAAATATGAAGGCAATATACAGTATTATACAATTAATAATCACAGTATTAGAAAGATCACTGCAGCTCTGGCTGAACAGCTCGGTTGGTTAGAGCGCCATCCAGAAGCACAGAGGTTGCCAGTTTGATCCCTGATCAGGACACATACAGAAGCAGATTGATACTCCTGTCTCTCTCCCCCCCTTCCTCTCTTTCTAAAATCAATAAAAGAAAAATTTAGACAAATAAAATGATCACTGCCAAACTCCCAGTATGGTCAGTAGGTTTTTGACAAGGGTGGGTGCCAAAACAATTTAATGAGGGAGACGATCTGACCTACAGATGGGGCGAGGACAAATGGCTATCTACATGAAAATGGTTTTGGATCCTACTAGGTATAAAGTTTAACTCAAAATGTATCAGCAGATGAAATTCTAACAGCTAAAACTATAAAACTCTTAGAAGAAAACATAGTAAGTCTTTGAGAACTTGGGTTAGGCAATAATTTCTTAAATATGACACTAAAAGCAAAAACAATCTAAGAAAAACCCCAGATACATTAGACTTCATAAAAATTTAAAACTTTTGTGCTTCAAAGGATACTATTAAGAAAGTAAAAAGATAAACTACAGAATGAGAAATAACATTTGGAAAACATATATCTAATAAAGGACTTGGTATATAGAATATAAATATAGGAAGAACTCGTACAACTCAGTATCAAGACAAATAACTAACCTGGGGTGGTGAACACATTAGTACAGTGTACAAAGATGTGTTGTAATTGTACCCCTGAAACCTGTATAATTTAGTTAACCAGTGTCACACAATAAATTCAACACAAAGGAAAAAAAAAGACAAATAATTCAATTTAAAAACAGGCAAGTACAGCCTGATATGCGGTGGTGCAGTGGATAGTGTTGACCTGGAACGCTGAGGTCACTGGTTCAAAACCCTGGGCTTGCCCAGTCAGGGCACATGCAGGAAGCAACGAGTTGATGTTTTCCGTTCTTCACCCCCTACCTTTCTCTCTTTCTCTCTCCTCTAAAATCAGTAAGTCAAATCCTAAATAAGTAAATAAATAAAATGGGCAGGTATACTGTAATAACTATGTACAGTGCCAGGTGGGTACTGGAAATTCAGGGCAGACATTTTGCTAAGTATTTAATTGTCTAACCACTATGTTGTACACCTGAAACTAATACAAAATAATACTGAATGGAAACTATAATTGAAAAATACTTAGAAAAATGGGCAAGTGATCTGAATATTTATTCAAAGAAGATATATAAATAGTCAACAAATACACAAAAATAAGCTCAACATCACTAATCATCAAGGAAATGTAAATAAAAACTCCAATGAGATACCACTTCAGACCAACTAAAATTGCTGTAATAAAAAAGGCAGATAATAAGTGTTGCCAAGATGTGGAGAAACTGCACTTGTCATATACTGCTAGTGAGAACGTACCATGGTCAGCAGCTCTGGGAAACAGTCGGGCAGTTCCTCAGAATATTGCACATCAGTGTTATCATGTAACCTAGCAATCTCACTCTTAGGTGGCTCATCCTAGCAATTCCACCCAAAGAAAATTAAAAACTATATTCACATAAAAACTTATACATGAATTTTCATAGCAGCTTTGTTTATATAGCCAGAACCTGGAAACAATTTAAATGCCCATCAACTGATGGATGGATGAAGAAAATATGGTATATCCCTACAATGGAGTAATATTCAGCCACACAGAAGAATGAAGTGCTGATACGTAAGCACTGATACAGCCATAAAAAGGGTGAAATGTTGACACAAGCCACAAAATGGACAACCCCAGAAACACTGCTAAGTGAAATAAGTCAGTCATAAAATATCACTATTGTAGGGTTCCATTCATATGAAAGTCCAGAACAGGAAAATCCACTGGGACAGAAAGTGAATGAAGAAGGTTTGCCTGGAACTGGTAGAGGGGGACAGGAAGTGACTGCCAACGGGTAGGGGTTTCTTTTGGGAGTGATGAAAATGTTCCAAAATGGACTGTAGTGATGCTTGTACAACTCTGAGTGTGCTGAGTAACACTGAATTGTACACTTTAAATGGGTTAATAGTACGGTATATGAATTTTCTCTCAATACAGCTGTTTCAAAAAACATCATAATACCAAAAATTAGAAATCATTACTTAAAAATAGCGAGTGTAAACCAGAATCAGTTCACTCTTCCATTTATTCTAAATGGTCATACCAATTAAATGAAATTTACCTTAATATTTATTTACTGTTATAAGTTAACATGGATATTAATGGATGATTAAGAGTGCTAATTATATGAATATCAAAAGAACACAATTCCATGGCTATTTTATGCTCTGATATAATTAAATACCTTTCACAGATTTAGAGGTCAATATTTAAATCTCAAAGGCCTGAAATAATAACTCTGAAAAAGGCTGTATTAGTCTTGGTAACTATAAAACAGCCCTCCAGTAAATGTGACCTGCTGTTTCTGGGACTCACAGGGCAGAATTCATGGTTCCCAAGGTTATTATAGAGGTTAGTTACATTAATTCATCATCCATCATGGACAGTTCATAATATCAGAATTTCCTTTAAGGGAGCTAACATAAAACTTATCACTCAGTACATATTTAGAATAGGTAATTCACGTGGTTTTGTATTATAGAGAACAATGAACTAGGAGTAAAAAGACCCAAGGTAAAATTCAATACTACCTCTTCCTAACCATGTGAATTTGAGTACGCAACATTCGCTCTAAGCCTCCTCACTGATAATATGGGAATAATACTTGCCTTGTCTACCTCATTGAATTGTTACAGGGACTACATTAACAGAATGCATGACAAAGCACACTGAAAGATGAATTCTCAAGTACTACAGGACACTTAGTACCAATCATTATGGTCAATATTATAATGATGTTATAATGTAATACACTAATTATTACTACTACTAAGGGAAGACATGAGGAGGACTGTACTGATTACTATTCTGCATGTCAGTAACAGCGTGGAATGAATGGATTACAGGGAAGGACCCTACGTAATTTTCCTTGGTCTACATCTTCAGAAACATTGCTTTATGTTGTATGTTAATTCAGCTATACTGCTCACAAAAATGAGGGGATATTTTATCACTTCATATTCATTTTGAAGTATTCCCTAACTTTTGTGAGCAGTAGAGAAGACCCACTCACATTCAAAGCCAAATATAAACGTTTGTGAGTTTTTCCCTTGGGATTCTGCATCTCTCCACTGGAATAGACAGGAGCTGACTGACTTTGTCAAGTAGGCAGAGCAAATGTCCATAAGGCAAACAGGGAAAAGGGATTTTGCACTCAGATGTGTTTGTGCTCCTGAAACAGCGATGCCGTTCTGAAGCAGAACTTGCTTCTCTGAGAACAGACTCAGTAAGACCACCTTCCACATACTATGTATGGCATTCAAGGCACTCTGCCAGATGCTAGAGACGTAAAAATCAATTAGACATGATTCCTGACCTTCCAGTCTAGGGGCCAAAGCGGACATGTATGCTGCCAGCTGGCATAGCTAGAAACAGCCTGTGGAACTGAAACAACACGTGATCAGACTCGTTAACCTGTTGCTCTCACTCCTGAGGAATGGCCATAGAGCACGTCACTCAGCTCAGAAAGAATGGAGAGGAAATTTCCTTTCCAAACGGAAGAGAAAACTGCAAATTGGAATCTTAATGACAATCAGAAGTCAGTTTTTAATATTATATGCATCAGATAAAAGCAGTCAGGAGTTGATCATCACACAAGATGTTGAAACACACACTGGAAACTCACTTTTGAGCCAGGGGGCAGGCCTTCTAGCTCTGTGGGTTTTATGAACGTGCGGTGCTGGGTCTTGTGCTCCAGCTTCTCCTTGCAGGTCAGAAACTGCAGTCTGCACTTTGTACAGCGGTGAACCCCTTTCTTCTGTGTACAGATAATAAGTAAGTGTCAACGGGACAAGTTCTACACTATTTGTAGGCTGAAAGCATTTTGAATGTAAATTGGAAGTAGAACTACTTAAAGACATGACAGTATGAAAATAAACTATTCTAATTTTTATCCTTGAAAACAACAAATTCTTTTAAAATTATTATTTCCATTTGTTTTACAACTTGGTAAAACACACTGAACTTTCTAACATCCAATTTAACCAGACTCTCCACAAAAGGTGTTATAAAAATGGTTGTGTAAGCAGTGTTGCCCAATAGGATGTTCCAGATGGATGATAGTGTTCTGCAGGTGAACTGTCCACTATGGTGTCCACTAACCACATCTGGCCACTGAGCACCGGAAATGTGGGAAGTCCAACAGAGAGACTCATTTTGAAATCTTACTGAATTTTAACTAATTTAAATAGACACATATGGCTAGTGGCTATGATACCGGACAGCGTGGGTACAAGAAGCATAAAGAAGAACCGATCCCAATGTACTGCGTGAGCCCTCTGTGCCCTTCTGAAACCCAGTCCTGTTCTCATTTTCCCAGTAGGAGACAGGACTCAGAAGATAGCTAAGTCATTTGCTTGTAGCTGTGTTTCTTCTACTATATATTATATATTATCAATTATAACATTTATGTATATGTTCTTATTAATTAAAATTGTATTTCTATGTAAACTTAAAACAACATACAGATACAAAGGAATGTCTTCTCTAAACTCCTATCTTTTTAGGCCCTTCACTATTTCCATTTAAAGCACAAGCCTGACCTGTGGTGACACAGTGGATGGAGCATCGACCTGGAATGCTGAGGTGGCCGGTTTGACACCCAGGCCTGCCCAGTCAGGGCACACACGAGAGGCAACTACTATAGCTGATGCTTCCCGCACACCCCCACCCTTTTCTCTCGCCTCTCAAAAAAAAAAAAAAATCAATAAGTAAAATCTTTAAAACACAAGTAATCATTTAGAAAAACCAAGTGAGGTAACACTTATGAAAGTACCTAGAAGTTTCTGGTGCACAGCAGGCATCTAATAAATAAAAGTTCTTTATAAAGTTTATAGCAATATATAAATATATGTGTTCGTATTACTATGTCAGTTTCATCTTAAGACTATTTCAGCAGTATAGTACACTGGCTCGTATCACAGGATAGGCGGTGTTAAGAGATTCACCTAAACCCTGGCCGGTTGGCTCAGTGGCAGAGTGTCGGCCTGGCGTGCAGAAGTCCCGGGTTCGATTCCCGGCCAGGGCACACAGGAGAAGCGCCCATCTGCTTCTCCACCCCTCCCCCTCTCCCTCCTCTCTGTCTCTCTCTTCCCCTCCCACAGCCAAGGCTCCATTGGAGCAAAAGATGGCCCGGGCACTGGGGATGGCTCCTTGGCCTCTGCCCCAGGCGCTAGAGTGGCTCTGGTAGCAACAGAGCAACGCCCCGGATGGGCAGAGCATTGCCCCCTGGTAGGCGTGCCGGGTGGATCCCGGTCGGGCGCATGTGGGGAGTCTGTCTGACTGCCTCCGTTTCCAGCTTCAGAAAAATACAAAAAAAAATAAAAAAATTAAAAAAAAAGGAGATTCGCCTAAATGTGCTCAAGAGAAGGAAAGAGGGGAAAAAAATCTCAGTCAAAACCCAGCAAGATAAAAGGACAGACAGAAAGTTTCCCAAGGTATAGTTCTGAGAAATCTTTTTCCTTTACCTGTACTTATAACTATATTATCCAGTTTCATGATTTAAAATAGCATCCATCCAACTGCCTACCCAAAATCATTCCCTGGTATCTAGTACAGGCATTTCAAATCAACACAGACAAAACTGAACTCTAGATGTCCCCACATGTACCCTGAAAAAAGAAATCGGTTCCTTTCCTATTCTTTCCAATATTTCAGTCTTTGGGAACGCCATTCTTATAACTGCTCAGGACAAAAGAAGTTGGTTACTTTTTTTTTTTTTTTTAAAGAGACAGAGTCAGAGAGAGGGACAGATAGGGACAGACAGGAAGGGAGAGAGATGAGAAGCATCAATTCTTTGTTGTGGCTCCTTAAGTTGTTCATTGATTGATTTCTCATATGTGTCTTGAATGGGGGCTGCAGCAGACTGAGTAACCATGTGCTCGAGCCAGCAACCTTGGGTACAAGACTGTGAGTCTTGCTCAAACCAGATGAGCCAGCGCTCAAGCTGGCGACCTCAGGGTCTTGAACCTGGGTCCTCTGCATCCCAGTCTGACGCTCTATGCACTGTGCCACCGCCTGGTCAGGCAAGTTGGTTACTTTTAACTTTTCTCTTTCTCACACACTCAACATCCAACCCATTAATAAAAACTGTCAACTTGACATTCAAAAACAATCTTTCCACTTTTCATTCCCTCCAACCACTGCCATGATACCAATCTAAGCCACTTGCCTGGAATTTTGAATAGCCTCCTACCTTCTCCATGTTTCCATTTTCCCTCCCAACAGTCTATTCTTTCCATAGCTTCCATAGTAATCTTTCACATGCTTAAACTCTCCAATGGCTTCTCATAACACTCCAAAATCCTGACTCTAGCTTGTGATGCCCACACCAGTGGTCGGCAAACTCCTTAGTCAACAGAGCCAAATATCAACAGTACAACGATTGAAATTTCTATTGAGAGCCAAATTTTTTAAACTATATAGGTAGGTACACTGTTATGAACTTAATCAGGGCACTGCTAAGCTGGCCTTTGAGCTGCACTCAAGGGGCCAAAGAGCCGCATGTGGCTCTCGAGCCACAGTTTGCCGACCAGGGCCGCACACCATCTACCTTCCATTCTACTGCTACTGCTTGCCTTCCCACTACTCTTTCTCACACTTGTTTACTGAGCTCCAGCAACGCCTTAGGTACATGCTCACCTCGCTGCCTTACCATTCCCTCTGCCTGGAGAATTTTCTCCCAGATACCCACATGGCTTTCCTAGTTCTTTTGGAGAGGTTCTCTTTGACAACTCCATATAAAAAGCAGAAACTGCTCTTTCACTCTCTACTTAAGCCCTGGTGTTCTCTACGCTCCTGTATTTTCTTCCTGCAGTGCTTGCTACTAACGGGCATACAGCTATATTCAGGGCTCTCCCCGCCCCCCACATGCACACACTTTCTCCACCTAATGCAAAGGCTTTAAAGCACAACTTTGTTTTGTTCGCTTCCGTAAAGCGGTGCCCGGCATATGTTAGGCACTCAATAAATACAGTGTGGGGCAAAAGTAGGTTCACAGTTTTGAGTACACAGAACAGTTTATTGTTGCATTTATTATTGTATTATTTTCTATATGAACAGCTGTAACCCTACTTTTGCCCCACTCTATTTGTTAAATAAACAGTGAGGCAGACAGCAAGAGACTGTCAGAGAGTGCAAATGAGAAGCAGGACTAATTTTTCTTGTTCAAACTGTCTGCCATTCCATTCAATAAGCATTTGCCCAAAGTCCTGAGATGGGAGGAGATATTAATCTACTATCCTTTTAGTTGGACTCAAATCTGCATTTTCGTTTGTCAGCATACATGCAATGTGCTAAAGATGATGATAATAAAATACATTTTTAATACTATGATATAGTCAACCAAAAACAGTAGTGATCTGTTCCAAGGATAGAAAAAAATTGTCTGTAGCCCTAGCCAGGTATTTCAGTTGGTCAGGGCATCGTTCTGAAGCCTGCTATAGTTTTCGAGTATTTTGTAAGCAATTATACAAATAAAAATACTTTGAAGGCTGCCTGGTGATCCTTTGTATTAATAGAATAGTATTTCCTCTATTGACTGCTGACCGCCTACTTCTTAGGTACTTGAAAGTCATAAAAAGATTGGCACCCAAGGTGTGTCAGTCTCCGAGACTACTCCCAAGTTTGATGTTCTAGTAAGGGAATTAAAGATTTGTAAGCTGCGATACACGCAGTTCTGACTTATTGCAGTGAAAGAATACAGAGCAGGATTAATAAAGGAGAAAGAAGTATACTGGGTGGAGACTGGAGGATGCTGGATAAGACACACTTAAAACCCTAGCGACATGCATGAGGTTTTTTTGTTTTTGTTTGTTTTTGCCAGGGAAGCTCTTTTGAATCTAAGAGCCCAGATTTTTTATGAAGTTCAGTCACCAAACCTTCAGACTCCCAGAAGAAAAGCAAGTGTCCAGCATAATCCTAATTTTTGTATAAATGATGTTGAAAAGCTGGAACAACACTCATCAGTTAGTAACAAAGCCTCAGTTTCTAGGAGTTAGCCAAGGCAAGTTATGCCAGCAGACCCTTCTGAAAACATGCATGATTCGAGCAACTTAAACTTGCTGAGTTAAGTCCTATATTAATGACAAGTCAAAAAATACAACCTAGTAGGCATAAAGAGTGACCACAGGTCATGTGAACCACATAAGAGAGATAGTCCACATGGCCAGCCCATCCGTCTCTTTCTTAGCTTTCTAAACCTAGTATTACTCTACACAACTACAACTCACCCTTGAGCTTAGTAAAATATGGGCTAAAGCATTATGTTAAAAGCTTCATAGTGAAATAGAGCTTTACATCTCACTTCCTTCCAAAATTAGATTAAAAGATGAACTGCAGAGCACCAAGACCAATGTTTCCCAAACCCTATTCCTCAAGAAATGTTAACAGACATTGAACAAATAGATGGTTCACTGGTCAAATGTTTTGGGGACATATACAATATCCCTTGTTTGGAGAGATATGGTTTTATTTTTTTTTTTGTTAGCCTATTAAAAGCTCTAAAAAGTCTTTTTTTTTTTTACAGAGACAGAGAGAGAGTCAGAGACAGGGATAGATAGGAGAGACAGGAACGGAGAGAGATGAGAAGCATCAATCATCAGTTTTTCGTTGCAAGACTTTAGTTGTTCATTGATTGCTTTCTCATATGTGCCTTGACCACGGGCCTTCAGCAGACCGAGTAACCCCTTGCTCGAGCCAGGGACCTTGGATCCAAGCTGGTGAGCTTTACTCAAACCAGATGAGCTTGTGCTCAAGCTGGTGACCTCAGGGTCTCGAACCTGGGTCCTCCGCATCCCAGTCCGATGCTCTATGCACTGCACTACTGCCTAGTCAGGCCTTATTTTTAAAATATAAGCAAAAAACTTTTATTTTTTATTAAGTGAGAGGTGGAGAAGCAGGGAGGCAGAGAGACCGCTGAATGCACTCTGACTGGGATCCACCCAGCAATTCCCCACAGGGCGATGCTCTGATCATCTGGGGCTGCTTCTCTGTTGCTCAGCAACCAAACTGTACTGCTTACAAAAATTAGGGGACATTTCAAAATGAATATAAAGTGATAAAATATCCCCTAATTTTTGTGAGCAGTATATTTCAGCACCTAAGGCAGGGTCATGGAGCCATTTTTAGCACCTGTGGCCAAACTGCTTGAACTATTCGAGCCATGGCTGTGGGAGAGGAGAGGAGGAGAGGGCAGAAAAGGAGAGGGGAGGAGAGCGAAAAAGAGGAACAGGAGGAGAGAGGGAGAGAGGAAGAAAGGGATGGGGGTAGAGAAGGAGAAGGGAGAGAAGGGAGAGGCGGAGGGGAGCGGAGGAGAGGAGGGAGAAACGGAGAGGCGAGGGGTGGAGAAGCAGATGGTTGCTTCTCCTGGGCGCCTTGACTGGAAATCAAACCTGGGACTTCCACACACTGGGCCGACGCTCTACTGCTGAGCTGTGCCAACCAGCCAGGGCCACAAAAATCTATTAATTTCATTTTGTTAATCTAGCCATTTACTGAATGGATTTCTTCCAGAAATAATTTTAGAGCAGAACATCTATAAACATCTGATGGAACCTTGGTGGGGAAACCTCAGAATGAAAGATTTTGCCAGAGGTTCTTAAGGATGAGGTGGCCTACCAGGATAAAAAAAATAAGGATGTTGGTACTACCCCAGTCATAACATAGGTGATCTTAAATGTATTTGGATACATGGACAAGAGTGTGGTGGTGGTGGTTGCGGGGGGGGGAGGGAAGGAGGGAAAGGGGGGGAAGGGGCACAAAGAAAACTAGATAAAAGGTGACAGAGGACAATCTGACTTTGGGTGATGGGTATGCAACATAATTGAATGACAAGATAACCTGGACATGTTTTCTTTGAATAAATGTACCCTGATTTATTGATGTCACCCCACTGAAATTAATAAAAATTTATTTATAAAAAAATGTATTTGGATATGCTACTTTTATGATTTTTTTGAATTAACAATTACAAGTTGATTTTATGATTATCTAATGACTGGAACTAAAATCAATGTTAGCAGTAGTGCTGAACAAATTGGCCATGACAATTCAATCAATACTAAGAAAATGTAATAAGCTGATCAGCGAGGAGACAAAACTTGATTACATAATTAGATTCAGTGAATCCACTGACTTCTGATTTTGGCAAAGGTACCATTTGCTCCTTCAAACACATTCTCAAGAACAGATTCTTATCAAAGGGGGCCAAACATATGGTGACCGAAGACAACTGGACTGTGGGTGGCGGGCACACGATGCAATCTACGGAGCATGTATCACAGAAATGTGTACTTGAACCTGACCAGTGTGGTGCAGTGGACAAGGTGTTCACCCAGAATACTGGGGTTGCTGCTTCAAAGCCCCAGAACCACAGGCTCTGAGTGTGCGCTCGTTAGCACAGGGTTCCTGGATTGAGGAGGAATCGTCCACAGGATTCCAAAGCCTGCCAGCTTCAGCCCACAGGCTGCTGGCTTGAGCAAGGGGACAGTGGCTCAGCCCTGGTCAAGGCACATATGAGAAGCAATCAATACACAGCTCAAGTGAAAGCAAAGATGAGTTCATGCTTCTCACCCTGCCCTCAAAAGAAATGAAATATGTACTTGAAACCTGTATGACCTTATTAACCAATGTCACTCCAATAAATTTAACCCTTTCAGTAGTGAGTTGTTCTCATGCTTGCTGACCCCTGGAAGTAAGTTGTTTTTTTTTTCCAAAAAATAAAATTAGTTCCAGTTCCAGTTTTATTAATTTAAAATCATGTTTGTTTGATAACCAATTTACAGAAACAAGAATATACATTTACCTTTTTTTAATGTTGCCTTACACATTTTTAAAATAAAAATTGTACACTCGTACTCTGGATGGTCAGGAGGCACGAGGATGTACATGAACGTTCGTACTAATCAAGGGGATAATAAAAAAAGTTTTCAGTCCAAACAAAGGATGTCTAATTGGGTCAGGAAAAGAACAAGCATATTCAAAGGAAAGATGAAAGCACTAATACTGGTATCTAAGAAATTACATAGTGCAACTGCCAGTTCATCCAGAAAACAAACAGAATTCTCTGACGTAGTTCACATATCTAGAAATAAGTCTCATTGCTGTTTCCTTTGTCACTGACTGCTACAAAATACCATTCTGGGTCACTGATGAGAACCACCTGTTTTATCACAATAAAAAATGAGCTAGAAACTGGAAATAAAGTTTGAAGATAAAAATCTTCCTTAGTTTCTACTTATCCTTTTCCCTGCTCATGATTAACTACCTTCAAAATCATTCCCATTCTCACCACTTTTAGACTCCTGAAATATCTACCCTAAATATTACACTCCTAGTCCCTCTTCCCTACACTCTTGGGTTCCTATTTCTACCTATGTTTCAGAATTTTCACTATTCATGAGCGTCATCATTACCAGGAAGGAGACGAGTAAAAAAAGTGGATGTTTCACAAGAAATTCAGTATGAATTGTGTCATTTGAAACAATTCTACTTTTCTTCTAGAACAAGTCTAATACACCTTTTCACAAAGACAAAACAAACAACAGCTAAATCTTACCTGATGTTTCATGTAGTGATTGATGTAGGGGGTCGCCATTCTACTAACTTTGAGGCAAAATGGGCACAGCAAGTTCTTTGTGTTTTCATGGGACGCTCTAAAATGAGTTTCTACATCAGAGAATGTTGATGACCTAAACTGGCAAACCTAGGAGTATAAAGGTTTAGTTTAACTCGAACATTTGTAACTGACATGCAAGTACATCAAAGTAGCAATGATCAATCATTTACTCAGAGGAACAGTATGTACTACGAATTCAGCTCTGCTGCCTATACAACCAAGAATCCTATCACTGCAAATAAAACTGATAATCTCTGAAACAGAAAGTTACAAAGTTTAAGGATATATTCTTAAATATAACTAGATTCCTTTCTTTTCAGGTTTACTACCTGTACTCTTGACTTAATTTACAAACTCTGACACCTCTTGTCCTATAAAGTTTATCCTACTATATAAAACCAAGTATTCTCTTTAGATTTTAAATAGCATTCAGGAAATGACAATTTACCTTTATCTTTCTATCTTATTGGGAACCACTTCAAACTCTGGAAAAATAGCAGACACAAAGCATCTAGTTAAGTTCCCCATAACTAACAGCACTTACGATTTCTATGGCGTATCTGTAGTCTTCCCTACTTGGAAGGAAAGCCTGTGTGTTTGTCTTTGCCCAGCAGGGTATTTTGTTTTTCTAGCACAAAGGTCAGTAAACTACGACCCACAGGCCAAATCCAAACTACTATCCACATGCATGTGAGTTAAACCAAGGGAGTTTCCATGGTTGAAGATAGTCTATAATTTTAGTAACTTGTTTTATTTAAATGGTTAAAAAAATCAAAATAATAATACTATTTTGTGGCATATAATAATTAAACAAACACCTAAGTACACAATAATGTGTGGGTACCTGGCAGATATATGGCATTTCACCGGGTTTATGAGTGTCCTTCATATGTTGTAGAAGAGTATGTTCTGATTCAAAGGACAGTTCACAGATTTTACAAATAGCTGAAATAGAAAAAAAACACATTATACAATCTTAAGGATGTATATAAATAAAAGGTTCCTTTTGTACATCTCTAACAGCAGTGACAAGCACTAACGGTAGTAGTGACGGTGGTTCCAACAACTCTGCAGTTGTTAACTGTTAATACTGTTCTAAGGATTTTACTTGTTATTAGCTCACTTAATAATTCACGTTCCATTATTGAGATACTGCTATTTTTATTCCTCTTTTTCAGATGAGAACCTGAGGCATAGAATGATTAAGTAACTTGCCTGAGATCTTGCAATTTTATGAAGAGGCAGAGTTGGAATTTGAACTCAGGCTAACGCCACATTCTGTGGTTTTAACTTTCATTGCATTTACTTTTCTCAGAGTATAAATCAAGACCACTGATTTCATATTTGCAAACCAGGGCATCTGGTTTTCTAATTTAGCTTTTTACACACAATGCATGAGTTACACCCTGTTTACCAGAGGGACTTCAAATCAGTAAGTAATTTTATCGAAAAATCTCTACAAGTGAAAACTTAATTTTCAACTACTACGAACTACAAAGTATTTCTTCTTATTATTTTTCTATCAGTTGTTTAGAATTCCTCATAGAATAGATGATCAAAATCATTCATGTTCAGAACTTTGGTGAACTTGCGACTCACTAGAAAACTCATGGGGCGTGTGTGTGCTCTCGATGTGGCACTGCAGCTGGAACGGCGTGGGGTACTGGCGGTAGCAGTGCTGGCAGGTGGTGTGGCTCTCCCAGCTCTCACTGTTCTGCTTCTCTAGGTCCAGATGGTGCTTCATGTGGTTCATAAACCTATTCATAATTGTCAACAGGTACAAATATATAGTCAGATTTATAACCAAAGAAAAACCTCACAAATACGTAAGGCTAAATGTTAAGAAGGCAATTGTTATTACTCAAAATAGTATCCATCCCCCAACCTCTAGGACAGTGTGTACTTAAATAAAATAATCACTTTGTTTCACAATAACCCATTCATAGTTAATACAAAATACCACTAATTTGCTAGAACTCTTCAGCATTATTTTAGATTAAAGTTTGTTTTCCCTTTTTTGTAAAGAAAAACAGGATTCTTTTCCATATATGAAATATTTATATTTTAAAATAAAATACTTAAAGGAAGGAAACCCCACCAACAAAAGCAGTTATAGTCCTAAGAGAAAAGTTTTGAAGTCCTTAAAGATATAAAATAGGTTTTAGCTACTTAAAGAACAAATTATTAGTACTTATATCTGTATCTTGGTTTCTAAATGCATGGAAGAGCAATTATAATACTGATAATTTATTTAGTGGTACTGGTTTACTGTCAGCACAATTTTTTCTTAAAGCACATGCACATAAGAAGTAGGGAGTGGCCCTGGCTGGTTGGCTCAGTGGTAGAGTGTCGGCCTGGCGTGCAGAAGTCCCGGGTTCGGTTCCCGGCCAGGGCACACAGGAGAAGCGCCCATCTGCTTCTCCACCCCTCCCCCTCTCCTTCCTCTCTGTCTCTCTCTTCCCCTCCCGCAGCCGAGGCTCCACTGGAGCAAAGATGGCCCAGGCGCTGGGGATGGCTCCTCGGCCTCTGCCCCAGGCGCTAGAGTGGCTCAGGTCGCAACAGAGCGACGCCCCGGAGGGGCAGAGCATCGCCCCCTGGTGGGCAGAGCATCGCCCCCTGGTGGGCGTGCCGGGTGGATCCCGGTCGGGCGCATGAAGGAGTTTGTCTGTCTCTCCCCGTTTCCGGCTTCAGAAAAATACAGAAAAAAAAAAAAGTAGGGAGAGCACAAGAGAGAAATAGGGATGGACAGACATGAGAAGCATGAACTCATAGTTGTGTCACCACAGTTGTTCACTGATTGCTTCAGTTATATGCCTTGACTGGGGGCCTCCAGCTAAGCCAGTGACCATGGGGTTGTATTGATGATCCCATGCTCAAGACGGCAACGCAACGAGCCAGATGAGCCTGTGCTCGGCAACCTCAGATATCAAACCTGGGACCTCACTGTCCCAGGTAAATGCTTTATCTACTGCCCTACCACTGGCCAGGAGCACAAATGATTTAACTTGAAGGCTATGACCTTTTTGGGCCTGTCCATTTAAGTCTACATTTTTGTATGCCAGATTCCCAAAGACTTCTTATAAGAAGGAAGTATTGCCTGACCTATGGTGGTGCAGTAGATAAAACACTGACCTGGAAAGTGGAAGTTACCTGTTCAAAACCCCGGGCTTGCCGGGGGAAGGCACATATGAGAAGCAACTACTATGAGTTGATGTTTCCTGCTCTTTCAGTACCACTCCCTTCTCCCTGTGGCTTTCCCTTCTCTCTAAAATGAATAAAAGTAAAATATATTTATTCATTTTAGAGAAGAGAGAGCAAAAGAGAAAAAGAGAGAGAGAAAAGGGGAGAGGAGCAAGAAGCATCAACTCCCATATGTGCCTTGACCAGATAAGCCCAGGGTTTCGAACTGGCAATCTAGCCATTCCAGGCCAATGCTTTATCCACTGCACCACCACAGGTCAGACGAAAGAAAAGGGAGGGAGGGAGGGAGGGAGGGAGGGAGGGAGGGAGGGAAGGAAGGAAGGAAGGAAGGAAGGAAGGAAGGAAGGAAGGAAGAAAAAGAAAAATGGTGGAAAAAAAGAAGTATGGCCTTCAGTGGCAGAGCACACTATATAAATAAGCAAATCTATTTTAAATGGCTTACTGAAACTTTTTACTGAATTTCAAAGTAAAGTTATTCCATCAAAATAAAAGTTTTAAAATTGTGTCCAATATTAGAATTTTTTTTTTTTTTTTGCATTTTTCCGAAGCTGGAAACTGGGAGAGACAGTCAGACAGACTCCCGCATGTGCCCGACCGGGATCCACCCGGCACGCCCACCAGGGGGCGATGCTCTGCCCACCAGGGGGCGATGCTCTGCCCCTCCGGGGCATCGCTCTGTTGAGACCTGAGCCACTCTAGCGCCTGGGGCAGAGGCCGAGGAGCCATCCCCAGCGCCTGGGCCATCTTTGCTCCAGTGGAGCCTCGGCTGCGGGAGGGGAAGAGAGAGACAGAGAGGAAGGAGAGGGGGAGGGGTGGAGAAGCAGATGGGCGCTTCTCCTGTGTGCCCTGGCCGGGAACCGAACCCGGGACTTCCGCACACCAGGCCGACGCTCTACCGCTGAGCCAACTGGCCAGGGCCAAATTGTGTCCAATATTAACCACTATTCACTATGAGTCCTTAAAGGAAGTAATAAAATGAAGTGATATCCTCAATCTAGATAGCATTTATTATGGAGGTTCTAACATTTATCTTTTCACAGTTCCAAAACACTTCATTTTAGAGCTGCTTATGGTACACTTTGAAATGTCTTTTTTCCTCTCATTTTAACATTATCTTTATTCAAATCTATTTTTACAATCCCAGCCTTGCCTAAATATTTACATAAAAAAGCCATGAGCCATTAAACTTTTAGCTCATAACTTTTAAGAATAAAATCTATCTGTATAGTCTCTTAATCAGCTAGTTATCTTTCAATTACTACAGTGCCCTCATCAGCAGCGACACCACTTAAAACTCCCAACAAGGCCAGTCTCAGAATGAAACAGCCCTATAGTGGTTACACTCGATGTAGAAAAAAAAATTCCAACAATATGTTGATAGGGCAGAGAGAGAAATCGTGAGCTATTAGCTGCTAGTTTTTCTAAAACTAACAATTTGCCATCCTAGGTTTTACTATTAAGGTAAAATATTATTTAACACATGACAATGTTTACTTTCAGGTTTCATTTACTGAATAATATGTTTAAAATGCTACAAATTTCCTCGATATTATAAAATATGATTAGCTTAAAAATTTTAGATAGTCTGATAATCTAGAAATACTTAAATTTTTTGAAATGAAAATAAGAAAAGAAAATGTCGTGTTTAATACTGAATGGCTAATCCTGAAGGGAAAGCCAACAAGCTTTTGCTAAAAATAAAAGAATTTCTAATGTCATATGGATAACATTTAAATACAGTAAGAACTTAAGAAGTGAGAGACTCTTTCTATGAATTTTACCAATTTTTTTCATATTTTCTGATGTATTTTACTGTAAAAATGATAAAAAATATGGAAGGAGGTCATAGTGTTTCAGTGTTAAATCTCAAAGTATTTCTCTTCTGTTAAGCTACTACTGAGACCATTAGCAATTGACAGTTGTTAGCATTTGATAAAAAGGAGGCAAAAAAGTGTGAAAACCCATATGAATATTTGAAAGATCTCTGAAAATTATGAAGCACTACCCTAAACACAGTATTCACCATTTTTAAAAGAAGATTTTACTTATTGATTTTACAGGGTGGGGGTGGGGAGTGAGAAGCGCCCACTCATCGTTGCTTCACTTGCAGTTGTTCATTGCTTGCCCTGTGTCTGGACCAGGCAAGCCCAGGGTTTCGAACCAGCGACCTCAGCATTCCAGGTCGACACTTTATCCACTGCACCACCACGGGGTCAGGCATTCATAACTTAGTTTATGCTTATATTACTGTACTTCCCCATGTATAAGACTAATCTTAATTTTGGGGCCGAAATTTGAAAAAAAAGGATTACATAAAATTATTGAACTCAAGTTTCATTCATCATAAAATCCACTCAACTCCTCATCACTGTCAAAACTCCCATCCATTAGCTTGTCCTCATCTATGTCTGATGACGAATCACTGTCTTCAACAATGAGTGCAAAAAGAAGCGCGAAAAAGCAGAAATACGAGTAAAGAACCCCTACAACTACTGTATAAGACGCACTCAGTTTTTAGACCCCAAATTAAAAAAACAAAACAAAAGGTAAGTCTTATACATGGAGAAATATGCCACAGTGTATTTCAGTGTTTTTCTATGTACTTCATTATAAATCCAAAATTCAACATAAAATAAAATAAATTCTGGGCTTAGAAATGACTTCTAAGGCCTGGTCTGTATGGGGCAGTGGACAGAGCATTGACCTGGGACACTGAGGTCCCCGGTTCCAAACCCTGAGGTCATTGGCTTGAGTGTGGGATCTTCAACACAATTCTAGGGCCGCTGGCTTGAGCAAGGGGCCACAGCCTCGGCCCCGCGCAAGGCATGTCCGAGAAGCAATCAGTGCACAGCTGGAGTGCAGCAACTCTAAGTTGATACTTCTCATCTCTCCTTGTCTCTCTCTCAAATCAATTAAAAAAGTTAATAACAAAGAAATAACTCTTAGGATGCCTGAGAGTGTTAGTTACAAATGATGGTGATTGAGGGTAAATATTTCTGAAAGTCTATACATGTGTGTGTAACAGCATAAGCACATGTACACATACGTGTGTGTATCTCACGTAAGAAAGTGCACTGGTGCCTGCAATTTACTCTGAAAAGTATCAACAACTCCGATGTGGGTCTATGGATGAATAAATAGGTAGTAATTTATGTACAGTAAAGTGTTAGGGGTGGAACTGAGGTGGGTCAGTATATACAGACGTTCTCCACAAACATTTTCAACTTGGCTGAATATTAGAAAAGTTTTATAATAAAATGTTGGAAAATCAATGTCAGGCCATACAGTATAAACAATGAAAAATTCCAATCAATATTTTGTTACTTTGTTGTTATTATCTCACTTAGGATGACATATGTAACACCTAATATAATGCAAAGATTGCAAAGTACAAGTTCCTAAAATTGCACCTTCAAGATTCCACGGAGAATTAAATCTCTACTTTTAAAATGCGCTAAACTATAAAATCAAAGCAGACGTGTTTCAGAGAACTGTTATCCTCAAAAGAACATTATCAAAAGAGATCAATTTCTTTGCAAAGTAAGTATGCTATAAAAATTATAAAAACGAATTGAAAAATTAGAGCATAAATAAGACTAGTATGAAGGAGGTCAAACTGATAAAGTGGTTCTTGTGATATGAAAAGTAAGATTCAAAAGTAGCTAAAAATAAAAATGTATCATGAAAACTTAGTTTAATGATAAATATAAAAAAGTAAAATTTCCCATAGGTTAAAATACATTTTGTCCTTCCTTATATTACCTGAAAAAAATACAACCATGTGGACTCAAGTGTCAAACTCCTAAAATACAAGAAAGGACAAAAGCTTTTCAGCATGATAATCTGCTTTGCTCTTCATAGGAGCATTAAAATTGCTTATCTAAGACAGTACACAAAAATAAAGATTCTATCTATAGTTACATCAGGTAGCATCCCAATTTCCAAACAGGAACAGAAGTATTTACATACCTGATATTATTTTTAAGAACCTTCGAGCAACTGAAGCATTTAAAAGTTGTGAAAGTCTTATCTTCACTGTCAACATCTCCTTCATGTTTTCCGTAGTAAAAGTCACTGACTAACATGATCAGTTTTTCTTTCTCTGCACCAATCTTATCTTGAGTTTCAGCACTTGAAATTTCTACTTTAATCATTCCCAAAACTGTATCTATCATGTCTGGACAACAACGCTGAAAGAGAAAAATATATATGTAAGTTTTACTTATAGCTCTTTAAAAATTAGGTAACAAAAAAAAATTTTGTGTTTCTAACTAGGGCCAGATTTCACGTAAAACTATGCTCAGTCATCTATCTGGAAAGACATTCGTCAAAATATTGGCTTCATTTTTTATACAGTCTAAATATTCAAACAATAAATAGTTTTTACCTTAATAGAGAAATAATTTCTAAAACAAATTGAAAACCTTAAGATCAGGGACAGCTATATATCAATCACTTTCCTTACAATTAAACTTTACCAATTTAAATATCTAATAATAATTTGCTACTTGGTCAAAAATCAGGCATTTTATATCTGTGTCAAAATATAGCTAAACATAGTAGTATTTCAGTACAAGCCGGTTGGAACTGGACTTTTAGCACAGGTGCGTGCCATTCCCCAGACTCAAGGGGCCGAGACAATGTGTGGGACACAAGGAGAAGCATCAGTTACATCTTGAAAACCTAAACACATTCTGTCCAGAGTGCTGAAATCTCTTGGGTATCTACCTCGTGTGTAAATTAAAACCACATATAAACTGATCCTGATTGGGAATACTTTTCATATATGAGATCTTTATTTCCAATGAGCTAAAACTAATTCATGTATTGTACACAAGTTTCAGTTGTAGAATTTCTCTAGAAGAATGCTTTAAGAATAACGAGAGAAAATAATATATATATAAGCTTTCCTAAAAACACAAACTACACAAACACAATGCAATCACAAAGCAATTAAAAAAGCACAAGAAAATCATGACAGACTCAAAACCAACTGAACCTAGCAAATGAAGTCTACCCTATCAATGAATACAAATGTTTAATGCAACCACTACAAAAAAGAAATTTCATGTAGGATCACAAAAGAAAAAATAACACTGGTGAAAGAAAGAAACGTAAGTGACTTAGAAAGGTTGAAAATAAAAAGATAAATATAACAGGCAAATGAACACAGTAAGAAAGCAAAAGTTGTGAGCCTGATATCAGATAAAATGGAATCCAGGCCAAGGCCAAAAAAGGGACAGTTTATAAAAGCACTAAAGGTACATTCATAATGAAGTTAAAAGAGACAGAACTGGCCCTGGCCGGTTAGCTCAGCGGTAGAGCGTCAGCCTGGCGTGCGGGGGACCCGGGTTCGATTCCCGACCAGGGCACATAGGAGAAGCGCCCATTTGCTTCTCCACCCCCCCTCCTTCCTCTCTGTCTCTCTCTTCCCCTCCCGCAGCCAAGGCTCCATTGGAGCAAAGATGGCCCGGGCGCTGGGGATGGCTCCTTGGCCTCTGCCCCAGGCGCTAGAGTGGCTCTGGTTGCGGCAGAGCGATGCCCTGGAAGGGCAGAGCCTCGCCCCTGGTGGGCGTGCCGGGTGGATCCCGGTCGGGCGCATGCGGGAGTCTGTCTGACTGTCTCTCCCCATTTCCAGCTTCAGAAAAATACAAAAAAAAAAAAAAAAAAAAAAAAAAGAGACAGAACTACCTATATCCGAAACAGTAACAACTGGAAAACAGAATTGGGAGATATCAAAGAAAATAGTGGCAAGAATGGGAAACCTTGAGACCCCTCTCAAGCCACGAAAGAACAAGTAGACAAATATAAGATACAGAAACTTAAATAGCATATTATTAGTACATTAGACCTGGTTTGATCACTATTAAATTCCATACCCCAAAACAAATAACACCCCTTTTTTTTTTTTTTTTTTTTCCCCCTGAAGCTGGAAACAGGGAGAGACAGTCAGACTCCCGCATGCGCCCGACCGGGATCCACCGGCACGCCCACCAGGGGCGACGCTCTGCCCACCAGGGGGTCGCCATGTTGCGACCAGAGCCACTCTAGCGCCTGAGGCAGAGGCCACAGAGCCATCCCCAGTGCCTGGGTCATCTTTGCTCCAATGGAGCCTTGGCTGCGGGAGGGGAAGAGAGAGAGAGGAAAGTGCGGCGGAGGGGTGGAGAAGCAAATGGGCGCTTCTCCTATGTACCCTGGCCGGGAATCGAACCCGGGTCCTCCGCACGCTAGGCCGATGCTCTATCGCTGAGCCAACCGGCCAGGGCCAACACCCTTTATTTTCAAGTTTCCAAATAACTTTCAAGAAAACAGCCTATACAATTGTCAAGATAGGGAGAAAAGAGTTTTGAGAACACGGGCTTTGCCATCAAAGAGATCCCAGTGTGAGTTACAGCTATGCCAATAAACTGGCAATAAAACAACGAGAAAAACAGCTATCCTAAAGAATTCTCTAAGGATTTACTTCAGTAAGATATTTTAAAGCTTAGTCAATAGGATGTTTGATTTATACCATAATGTTTCCTTTTGAAGGAAGGATTAATGTCTCTGTAGTAATGTCTTTATCTATAACAACAGCAAGAGGTCGTATTTTTTTCCTTTAAAAAAAATTTTTTAAAGACTTTATTCATTTTAGAGAGGAGAGAGAGAGAGAGACAGAGAGAGAGAAGGGAGGAGCAGGAAGCTTCAACTCCCATATGTGCCTTGACCAGGCAAGCCCAGGGTTTTGAACCGGCGACCTCAGCGTTCCAGGTTGACGCTTTATCCACTGCACCACCACAGGTCAGGCAGTAAAAGGTCATTTATTATAATATTTTTAAATTAATTTTTTAAGTGAGAGGAGGGGAAATAGTGAGACAGACTCCACATGCACCCCAACCAGGATCCACTTGGCAAAAACGCCATCTGGGGACGATGCTTGAATCAACTAAGCTATTCTCAGCACCCAGGGCCAATGCTTGAACCAATCAAGCCACTGGCTGCAAGAGGGGAAAAGGGAGAGAAGGGGGAGAGAGAGGGGCAGAAAAGCAGATGGTCACTTCTCCTGTGTGCCCTGACCAGGAATCGAACTCAGGAGATTCATAGACCGGGCTGACGCTCTATCCACTGAGCAAACCTGCCAGGGCCACATTCACAATAACCTAAGACATATATTTTTTAAAATGGAAATCCATACTGAAATAGTATGAAAAATTAATTGATACATAAAAATTTATAAACTAAAATATAAGTCTCCCATAACTGTAATCACAAGCAATGCTACAATAAAAGCTACATGTTAGAGAACATGGCACTTTCTCCAGATACATAAGTATATATAATGTGCTATGATTTGTGTACAAAATGGGTAAGAAATAAAAATATTTGTGTGCCTTTATATGCAGAAAGCAAGTCAAAAATACAAAGTACTCAATTGCCTCTGTGAGTTGTGTAAGGAGTTAGGCAAATAAGGAGACAGGGATGATATTTTCACTGGAGACCTTCTTATACTTTTTAAATCCACTGACTATATTACATACTTCCTGATATTTATACTGGGAATGCAAGAAGAATACAGACTATCATTCCACAAAATACTAATATCTACTGAAATATTTTAAGAGGAATTCCTAAACCTCATACTTCATTAATACTTTGAAAATTCCCTACAACCTAATTTCAACAGCTTCAAACAATATAAATCTAAAATTAATTCATAACTAATACAGAACACATTCTGGGTTAACATGAAATGATCCACCATTAGTAGTTTATATCTGAGTGCTGGAAATTAAAATGTAAGACCAAGATTTTCATTTAGTAGTTTGGCAGACATATGTCACTATGGACAAAAAATAAGGTAAAAGGGGAGTTTTAAAATTACATGTAAGCTTAAGCATCTAATAAAATGTTCTGATTAACATACTACTTTCATTAAAAATTAAAATACAATATGCATACACTGGAGTATATATAAACTTAATTTTTAAAATTTGATGCTTGAGGCCCTGGCTGGTTGGCTCAGTGGTAGAGCATCGGCCTGGCGTGCAGGAGTCCCAGGTTCGATTCCTGGCCAGGGCACACAGGAGAAGCGCCCATCTGCTTCTCCACCCTTCTCCCTCTCCTTCCTCTCTCTCTGTTCCCCTCCCACAGCCAAGGCTCCATTGGAGCAAAGTTGGCCCAGGCACTGAGGATGGCTCTGTAGCCTCTGCCTCAGGCACTAGAATGGCTCTGGTTGCAACAGAGTGACGCCCCAGATGGGCAGAGCATGGCCCCCTGGTGGGCATGCCGGGTGGACCCTGGTTGGGCGCATGCGGGAGTCTGACTGCCTCCCTGTTTCCAACTTCGGAAAAAAAAAAAAAAAAAAGAAAAAAAAATTGATGCTTGAGAAGGATTTTTAAATCCTATAATGCTTGAGAAGGAATTTAAAATCCTGTATGAAGAGAATCATCATGAAAACCAATTTTTACTTAAATTATATGAAAATACCAATGTGGAGATTTCTTAACCTAAATATATAGACAAAAATCATTTCCTATATACCAGTCATTATTATTTTCAGAAATTTGTGAATATTACTAAAAACAAAATTTTGAAAAACTTTTACCTTCATGTGATATTTCAAAGCATCCAAATGACCGAAATCAGCATTGCACTTTGGACAAGATCTTTGAAAAGGCATTTCAGTTTTACGTTCAGGTGATGAGGTATCTAAAATAAATGAAGTATTTTTTATGACTTAAATATTCTTTTTAAATCTTAAACCAGTACTGGTAGTTTAAAAATTTGTCACCATTTCTAAAATGCACAAATAGAACGTCTTTTTGGCATGCTATATTCCTATTTACCTTTTGATGTCAGAACCGGGGAGGATGTCCGAACCGGGGAGGACGGCACCGAAAGAGAGCTGTCTAAAGATAAGGAAGCACAAGCATCTGTTTCAGAAACGTTTTCACTGGTCTTTGGCTTTTTTGTATAAACTCTGCTTGCTATAATAGTAGAATGTTTTATTATAGGCAGAGTTTCACCCAGAGCTACAATATAAATAGTGAAAACGATACATCTGTAAATGCTTTAGCATCGAGCATTGCTTACAAATGCTACAAAATGGTCATGCCTTTAAAGGAAGTAAAAATATTTCACATGAAGAATGATCAAAATTGATACGACCAATAGGTAGAAAGAAATTGCACAAACAGCTATTATGAAGTACACATATTAAGATGCTTTTGAATAAAGAAATGTGTCACACACACACAAAATCAGACCAAAACACTACCTGGAAAAATTAAACCATAAAGAGTACTCTAAGCTCAGCTCCGAAAATGAATTTGTCTTTAGATGCATAAATACATTTGAGCTTGTAAAAAAAATTATATTCTAAAAAATTGGAGAAACCCTTTAAGATATTAAAGAAAATATAAGATGTCTAGTGGAAAACTCAAGTTGGTTCTTCCTCCGTTTAACAACTTGACAGCTTAAGTTATCTGTTCATTCCCGAATCTAACAGTTCTTAGGAAATACAGTCAGCATGTCAAATAGGGAACACCCCCCCCCCCCATTTTAAATTGAACTTTTTAAAATAAAATTTTGTTTAAATGGAGATTTTATTGCTAAATAGTTTTGAGTTTGAAAACCATCACCTTTAAAGGCCAAAGGATTATATAATTCAGGGAATTTGCAAGAGAATTGGGGTTATTTAGGCTATAGCCCGATTCAGCAAAAGTCCTTTAGAAAATAACAACTACTTCATGATAAAAATTCTAAAACTTTACATAATATTTTTTAATGTTCCCAACTGTACACTAATAGGAGAAGCACTAGACTAGATAAGCATTACATATGTGGGCTCCTCTTTCATATCCGGGTTCCATTCTCTGAGATAACATACAAATGATTTTTCCATGTTCAGGCACATATTACTGACGGCTATATGCAGGCATTGGGACTGATTTTTGTGCAATCACACTAACATTCTTTTTAGATGCTTAGGTTACTTGAACAACCAATGAGGGCTGGAGGCTGTTATTTTGGACTAGGCAACTGATTATCTAGCAGGCTGTGCAGTAAAATAGACACACACACATATATTTATATATACATTTATATTCATATTTCCCCTTTAATTTATTTAAAGTATGAGCAAATCTCCAAGTCAATAGTTTTAAATTCTGACTCTAACTTATCTACTGCCTTTGACTCATGCTGTTTCACTTTCACTATCCTCAATGGTGCCAATAAAAATCCTATTCTTGTTCTTCAAACTTCAGATCAAATTCAACTTTCTCCAAGAACCTTCTATGATCATTCTAGACAGAAGTCTGGTAATCATTCTTTAGAACACATAGCACATATTAGTATTCATAATTATCCTGTTAACAACTGTTTTCTGTCGAGTCCTTTAAGGCTTTAAAGTATTTCTCACTTCTCCCTTCTCTCATTTGAGCCTCAAAAAAGTTCTGAGATAAGTAGAGCAAGAATTAAAATTATACGTCCAAATGGTTGATTTCAGGTCTGAAGAATGAATACATTATGTGAAAAATATATATTTTAATAATATGAGAAAATTAAGTGTAAAGAGGTTAACTGCCTTGATAAAGGCCACAAAATTCTTTAGAATAGAGTCTGAAACCTATCTTCCTTATCATACAAATTTATTTGATAATAGTGAAGAACTTGGTTATGGTATACAATCAAAGAATGATAATTCTTCAATTGAAAATTTTCATTATTCCTTCAATGGATAGGTACTGAGTACATAGTATGTGCTTAGTACTACCATTTTATACTACTACTCTATAATTGTATTTAACTATCACATCCACCTCATTTATTTGGATAGAAATACACTAGCCTGAGAAGAAATCAGACACAACAATAGTTATAATAATGCAATATTTATCATACTAATGATCTTCCAAATAATACTTAAAAATATCCCACAGTATTAGGGCATCATAGGACTTCCTTGACACATAGAAATTAAAATTTTCATTCAGCCTATGGCTGATTCCAAGTGAAAATAAGCTGAAACAATACATGTTAGTCAACTTAATAGAAACAAAAGTCTATTAATAAATGTTTTTACATAAAATCACCCAAGAAAGTCATTCAGAAACTATTAGCTGTCATGTCACAATATATGGAAAACTTAACATGAAGGTTTCAGAGCAGAAATTCATTCCATATGTACATTCATGAGTTCTCCTTTTATGTTTACAATAAGTGCTAAACCAAACCTTCTATATAAATTGCTGATTCGTCTTGGGACATTGATACTGAGTCCTGGGTCAGGTCGAACAGTAGGTCTGAAGAATCATCTGATTCAACTTGTGAGAAACTCTTTGTAAAATCCTGTAAAGAGTCATAATTATTTTGTTTGCCAAGTTTTATAAAGGCAGTTTTAACTGTATGCCATTACTATAAAGGTAAGCTTAATGATGCAATTACTAGTAAGTTATAAAAACAAAGGTTATTATTCTATCAAAATTAGCATCTACTGGGTAAGGAGTATATGGATATGAAACTCTGGATTATAATTTTTCTGAAAATCTAAAATTAATTTGATATAAAAAGTTAAAATTAAAACCTATTGATAAAATAGGTGTTATGTTTTTGTAAAAATTTTCTGCAGCAGTATCTATCAAGGACTTTAAAAATTCATATTCTTTTATCTTATTTCAAATATTCTAAGAATCAATGCTAAGAAAATAAAAATATTTAATGGAGAATTGTTATAGCAAAAAATGAAAACCTGTATGTCCAACAATGGAAGAATGGGTAAATGAATTAAATGGCAGATTATTATGCAACATCATGTTTTTGAGAAATAACCAATGACAAAGAAGAGTGTTCTCAATATAAATTTAAGTGAGAAAACAGATACCTGTGTATAAAATATAATCCTGATTGACAATATATTCTATATAGCACACAACCCATTTGTAGAAACAAAAATGCAAATGCAGTTTGCATTCTCTTGTTTCTTTTCTATCTCCCATACATATTGCCTTTATAATGGGAATGTAAGAATCTTGCTTCAGTGTTTTGTTCTTCAAGTTGAGAGAAAATCAGGTTTTAAGAATCTTAATTAGCTCCTAAGTTTTCTGTTGACATGAGTTTGTTAAGAAGATATGGAGACAGCCTGACCAGGCAGTGGCACAGTGGATAGAGCGTCGGACTGGGATGTGGAGGACCCAGGTTCTAGACGCCAAGGTCACCAGCTTGGGTGCAGGCTCTTCTGGTTTGAGCAAAAGTTCACTAGCTTGGACTCAAGGTCGCTGGCTCAAGCAAGGGGTTACTCGGCCTGCTGTAGCCCCATGGTCATGGCACATATGAGAAAGCAATCAATGAACAACTAAGGTGTCGCAACAAAGAATTGATATTTCTCATCTCTCTCTGTTCGTGTCTGTCTGTCCCTATCTGTCCCTTTGACTGATTCTCTGTCTGGAAAAAAAAAAAGAAAAAAAAAAAGAAAGAAGATATGGAGACAGATACTGAAGTGATCTAAACCATTCCATTCAAAGAATTTGAGGCATAGCAGGTAGATGTCTACATTTAAGCCTTAACATGTATTGTATAAAATCAATAATGCTTTAGGACTTAATTGGAACTAAGCACAATCTTACTATAAAGTATTTTTTTCTAAACATTTCCCTTAAAAATGGAACATATGCCTGACCTGTGGTGGCGCAGTGGATCAAGCACTGACCTGGAACGCTGAGGTCAGCGGTTTGAAACCTTGGGCTTGCCCGGTCAAGGCACATACAGGAGTTGATGCTTCCTGCTCCTCCCCCCTTCTCTCTCCCTCCCTCCCCCTCCCTCCCTCCCTCTCTCTCTCTCTCTCTCTCTCTCTCTCTCCTCCCCCCCTCTAAAATTAATAACTAAATAAAAATAATTTAAAAAGTGGAACATATTCACTTGCAATGTCAAAATAAACCCTGTCCTAGGTGGTAACTCTGGTCAATTAAGTACCACCATTTCAGAGAGCAGACACATTATTAAACAAAAAAATCTTAAAATAATTCTTCAATTGGGAATTTTTTACATCTCAGAAAATAGTTTAGAAAGTTAGCGAATACAATGGTAAGGTACAATAGATAACAGACTGGGACCCAGAGACCTGCCCACTTATTTAACTATGAAACCATGGAGAAGTCACCTTTCCCCTCTTTTCTCCCTAGTGAGACGAGGGGAGATACAGAGACTCCCGCATGCACTCCGACCGGGATCCACCCGGCAACTGCCATCTGGGGCCACCGAGCAACTGCCATCTGGGGCCGATGCTCTGCCCATCTGGTCCATGCTTGCAACTGAGTTATTTTTAGCACCTGAGTTGGAGGCTCCACAGAGTCATCCTCAGTGCCCAGGAACAATGCACTCAAACCAACTGAGCAGGAGGGGGAGAGAGAAAGAAAGAGAAAGAGAAAGAGAGAGAAGGGGAGGGGTCGAGAAGTAGATGGTTGCTTCTCCTGTGTGCCCTGACCAGGAATCAAACCTGGACATCCACATGCTGGGCTGATGCTTTAATACTGAGCCAACCGGCCAGAGTCAAGCAAGTCACTTTTAAGATTCAAGTTATTTATGTTCCCAACTGAAATAAGAGCCAATTATTGTCTATTTAAAATGTACTTCCCTCTTTCACAGTACATATATTCTATCAAGTAGTTGTCATGACAGTACTAATAAAGACCTAATACTAGCTCTCATTTTGTAAATAGGTAAACTTAAGTATGGTTAAGTAAGGTTCCTAGCATAACCTAGCTTGTTATTAATGATAAAGCTGGAATTAGAACATAGGTTGGCCTGATTAGAAAGCCTGTAGCCTTAAGCTATGTTACACTAACTTTAAAAAGGATACTTATCTCCGTGCTTACTCAAAAGAGTTGTTGAGGCAAAGAAAATGAAAAACCTTGAAAATTTCAGAGACAATTCCCTCACAACACAAGATTCTTCAATTCATTAGAGAACATAGATGTATGAGTGCTTCTTAACCCTGGCTGCACACAGGAGTCACCTGGAGAGTTAAAAAAAAATGTCTATCTCATGCCCAGGCCTAACCTCACCCCACACCAATTGACAAAAATCTCTTTTTAAAAAAAGCTGTCAGAGGCCCTGGCCGGTTGGCTCAGCGGTAGAGCGTCGGCCTAGCGTGCAGAGGACGCGGGTTCGATTCCCGGCCAGGGCACACAGGAGAAGCGCCCATTTGCTTCTCCACCCCTCCGCCGCACTTTCCTCTCTGTCTCTCTCTTCCCCTCCCGCAGCCAAGGCTCCACTGGAGCAAAGATAGCCCGGGCGCTGGGGATGGCTCTGTGGTCTCTGCCTCAGGCGCTAGAGTGGCTCTGGTCGCAACATGGCGACGCCCAGGATGGGCAGAGCATCGCCCCCTGGTGGGCAGAGCGTCGCCCCTGGTGGGCGTGCCGGGTGGATCCCGGTCGGGTGCATGCGGGAGTCTGTCTGACTGTCTCTCCCTGTTTCCAGCTTCAGAAAAATGAAAAAAAAAAAAGCTGTCAGAGAAAAGGGGGAATAGGGGACGGGACCAAAGAAGGTGAAGGGGTCAGCTCAGTTAGTGTACATAACACACAGACACAGACAACAGGGCGCCGAGTACCAGAGGGAAGGGGGAGAGGGTGGGGGGACAAGGGAGTGGACCAGGGCTGGAAAGAGACTTTGCCCGGAGCCTGGGGAGGGCATGATGCAGTAGGCAGAGGGTGTTATATTGAGTGGGACACTGAAAATCATGTCAGCACAAGAAATTAAAAACAAGAATGTAAAGAAAGCTCTATTTTCTAAAAGCAGGGAAACCTGACTGAGGAGCTTCAATTAAACAACCATGCTCGTAGAAACAAAAAAATTTTGAGTTTGAAAGAGCTACAGTTTTGAACATTTCTAACATGAAAGGTACCACCCACCCCTCCACCTGTTGTTATACTTTCTTCCCGGGTTCAATGTAAGAATGATTTTCATGTATCTGCATTTAAATAATAATATATCCTTTCTGTTCCCCCACCCTCACTCCAAGTGCCAAACAGCTCAGGACAGCGCGAGAAAACCACGGAGCTGAGTCCAGCTAAAATCAAATGCTTTTTGCATTTCTGGTAGCCTGCTATGTTCAGGTACACCTATTAAGTTAAAAAAAGAATTAAAAACAGCCCATGGATGCTTAGAGGATCTAAGCTGGAGAGCCAGTGATCTGGATCAAAGTTCTTTCGTTCTGTTTTTTGTTTGTTTGTTTTTTTACAGAGACAGAGACAGAGTCAGAGAGGGGGATAGATAGGGACAGATAGGAACGGAGAGAGACGAGAAGCATCAATTATCAGTTTTTCGTTGTGACACCTTACTTGCTCACTGATTGATTTCTCATATGTGCCTTGACCACAGGCCTTCAGCAGACCGAGTAACCCCTTGTTCGAGCCAGCAACCTTGGGTCCAAGCTGGTGAGTGAGTCTTGCTCAAACCAGATGAGCCCGTGCTCAAGCTGGCGACCTTGGGGTCTCGAACCAGGGTCCTCCGCATCCCAGTCCAACGATCTATCCACTGTGCCACCACTGCCTGGTCAGGCTGGGTCAAAGTTCTGATTTTAGAATGTAAGGCCCAAAGAGATTGTAACATTGTCCTAGTTAGTATAAAGAATTAATCAGCAGTCAAGTCTCTCATTTTCAACCCAGGTTTCTTGAACTGCTAACCTAGGGCTCATATTATTACTGTTAAATGTTTCAGAAGGCAGGAACAAGTTACCAAAACTCTACTTTTGCTTGAAAGCTCAAACGTTATCATTGGCAAGAACAGTATTGGTGTTTTCCTGTGAGTGTCACCCTTTGTACATTTTTGAGGACCGGAAATCGGTGTGTGGCCGACAGACTCTATAAGTGGCCCCATGACGCTCTCCTGATATTTACATCCTCTGTAATCTCCTCTTGAGTATGTGTGGGACCTGTGATTGCTTCTAACCAACCGAATATAGCCAAGGTGAGATACACATGATTGTTACAAAGCCCATCTTGCTGAGGACTCCTTTCCTTGCTGGGATTCAGGAAGCAACTAGTCATGTTATATGAAGCCTACATACCAAGGAACTGAGACTAGATTGTGACTGACAGCAGCAAGAAACTAACGGTCCCAGTCTGACAACACACAAAGACCTGGATACCACCACCAACCAAGTCAGCTTGGAAGCAGTCTTAAATGATACTGCATCTCTGATCAACGTCTTGACTGCAGCCTCATGAGACTTTGAAGCAGACAGCCTTAAGCCGTGCTGACTTCTGACTCACGAAAACCATAAGATAATAAGTGTCTATTGCTTGAAGCTTCTAAGTTTGATACCACTGTTATGTAGCAATAAAGAATTAATATATGGTGTTATGTCAGTCATTCTTTCAAGTGAAAATGGCATTCAATTAAAAAAAAGACAGTGAGTCTAACTGGTGGTGGCACAGAGGACAGTGTCAACCTGGGACGCAGAAGTCCCAGGTTCAAAACCCTGAGGTTGCCAGCTTGAGCCGGCCCCCCTCCCACTCCAGGCACATATGAGAGGCAATCAATGAACAGCTAAAGTGACGCAACTGAGTTGATGCTTCTCAACTCTCTCCCTTCCTCCCTCTCCTGCGAGCATGCTAAAAATAAATAAATAAAAGACAGCAAGTTCAGCTTTCAATTCAATCACACAAGTGCTTTTTCTCAAGGAAACTTTATACTGTAGATACAGAAATACTTTACTCATCCCACCCATTTCATCACACAGAAAATTTTTGAAAAGTATATTTAAAGGTTGACAGTTAATAAAATTAATAAAAAGTTATTACTTCATCCCTAGCCAGTTGGCTCAGCAGTAGAGAGTCGGCCTGGAGTATGGAAGTCCTGGGTTCGATTCCCAGTCAGGGCACACAGGAAATGCGCCCATCTGCTTCTCCACCCTTCTCCCTCTCTTTCCTCTCTCTCTGTTCCCTTCCCACAGCCAAGGCTCCATTGGAGCAAAGTTGGCCCGGGCACTGAGGACGACTCCATGGCCTCCACCTCAGGTGCTAGAATGACCCCAGCAGCAATGGAGCAACATCCCAGATGGGCAGAGCATCGCCCCCAGTGGGCATGCCGGGTGGATCCCGGTCGGGCACATGCAGAGTCTGTCTCTCTGCCTCCTGGCTTCTAACTTCGGAAAAATACAAAAAAGGAAAAAAAATATTACTTCAAACGTGTTCTTAAATAAAATATATCCTCAAAAGAAAGTTTTCTACTGTGCTTGTTTGCCAGTCACCAATACAAAACCAACTAGTAGAGTTTGTTTCAGTTGCATTGATTTACTCTCAATTTCCAGTCTTTTGCTCTTCATTGCTTTTTCCTCACCAGTGCAAATGTTGACAAATGAAAAGGGCAAATGCCTTCGTGTTACTATGACAACAGTTTTTACCTCACAGAACCATGGAAGAGTCTCAGGGAACCCCAATAATCTGTGGTCTACACTGCTGTTCTAACATAATGCCATTTTTTTTTCAACAGAGACAGAGAGAGGGACAGACAGGGAGGGAGATGAGAAGCATCAAGTCTGTTACAGCACTTTATTATTATGCTCCGTGGCAACAGAGCCATTCTAGAACCCAAGGCAGAGGCCATGGAGCCACCCTCAGCGCCCAGGCCCAGTTTGCTCCAATGGAGCCTTGGCTGTGGGAGGGGAAGAGAGAGACAGAGAGGAAGGAGAGAGGGAGGGGTGGAGAAGCAGATGGGCACTTCTGTGTGCCCTGACTGGGAATTGAACCCAGGACTTCCACATGCCAGGCCGACACTCTACTGCTGAGCCAACTGGCCAGGGCTTTGTTGCAGCACCTTAGTTATTCATTGATTGCTTTCTTATATGTGCCTTGACCGGGGGGCTACAGCAGAGGGAGTGACCCCTTGCTCAAGCTAGTATCCCTACACTCAAGCTGTATGAGTCCGCGCTCAAGCTGGCAATCTTGGGGTCTCGAACCTGGGTTCTCCACGTTCCAGTCCGACGCTCTATCCACTGCGCTACCGCCTGGTCAGGCATGATGTTTCTATTTTTAAAACTGTGTACCTGAATGTACAGAGAGATGTGTGTATGTACATATTTTAGAAACTCTGGGTTTCCTTGGATTGAAATATCAAATCCATCATTTACCAACTGTGTGGCCTTGTGTGAATTATTTAGCTTTTCTTACCATTAGTTTCCTCAACTGTAAAATAAGGATAATTACTGTGCCTACCTCCCAAAGAAGTAATAAGAATTAAATGAGAATAATTTATATGTAGCATATAGAACAAATATCCATATTAAGAGTCTAACAAATATTAAATGCTACCATTATCTATTACTTGTGAAAAACTTTAAAAACCAAAGTATGAAGATATGTTTTCAGAACAAAGAGCAACAACGACCTTAGAACAATCTTCTAATTAAGAATACATAGCTTAATTTACTATTACTGTTAGTTCAAATTACTGTTCTTTAGAACATGGGCCCTAGCCAGTTGGCACAGTGGCTAGAGCATTGGTCTAGCATGTAGACATCCCGGGTTTGATTCCTGGTCAGGGCACACAAAGAAAGTGACCATCTGCTTCTCTTCCCCTCCTGCAGCCACTGGCTCGGATGATTTGAGCACTGGCCCAAGGCGGGGCTGGCAGGGGATCCCGGTAGGGGTGCATGTGGGGAGTCTACCTCCCCTCCTCTCTCACTTAAAAAAAAAAAAGAATTTTGCCATTATGTAATATTCACTACTGATTCTACTTTTTAGATAGCATTTTTCAGTATTATACCTATTTAAATCAAGCTAAATACATTTAGCTGCTTTATTAACAGGTTGGATAGTTAATTCCTACAGTTATTGCTTTTAAGTATTGGTTGAACTATCATAAAGATGGTGATATTTTCTTATCGTGCTTATGCTTCTACTGAGATAGTGACTATGATAGTTCAAAATCCTAACTCGGTATTATAATGTCCCATGCCTCCCTGAGCCGACTGTAATTTCAGACATACTTACAGGTTTAGACATGTTCGGAAGAACAGAGCTATATGACGATTTAGATTCAGGATGAAATAATCTAGGTAAGGCAGCCACTGGATTTGATGTTGGGTCTTCATAGTGTTGACTTGAAGGTTTGAATGCATCAGTAACACCTGTATTTTAAAATTACACAATACATTACATAGTTTTCTATAAAATTAATTTTGTCAAAATATTTCACTTTAAAAATAATATAGTACAATAATACTATACCTTGATTAAGTAGCTCATTCTTCATTCTTTTTGAAGATGAGCTGGAGTTGCCTCTGTTCAAAATATCTAGAAAAATTACATTTATTTTAAACACACAAATAAAATTGGAATGCACTTACTGACACAGAATGGACTGGCAGTTGCCAGAGGGAGGGGTGCTGGGGGAGTGGGTGACAGAGTGAAGGGATTGAGAAGTACAGAATGGTATAAAATAGTCATGAGAATGTGAAGTACAGCACAAGGAGTGTAGTAAATGATATTGCAACAACTATGCATGGTACCACGTGGGTGCTGGAAATACCAAGGGGGAACACTGTGTAAAGTATAAAAATGAGACTCAGGGACATGGACAAGAGTGTAGTGGTTACGGGGAGGGGAGAGGGGGGGGAGGGAGGGGAGGGGCACAAAGAAAACTAGATAGAAGGTGACGGAAGACAATTTGATTTTGGGTGAGGGGTATGCAACATAATCAAATGTCAACATAACCTGGAGATGTTTTCTCTGAACATATGTACCCTGATTTATCAATGTCACCCCATTAAAATTAATAATAAAGAGGGGAAAAAAAGATTGTCAAACCACTATGCTGGACACCTGAAACTAATACAAAATAATATTGAAAGTATACCATAATTGAAAGTAAAAAAATATATTTACTGGCCTCGGCTGGATAGCTCAGTTGGTTAGAGCATCGTTGTGATACGCCCAGCTTCCAGTTTGATCCCCGGCCAGGACACAAACAAGACTCAACCAATGAAGAATCAACCAATGAATGCATAAATAAGTGAAACAACAATTAAATCTCTCTCTCTAACCCTTCCTTGCCCTCTAAAATAAAAACAAGTATTTAAAAATTTATTTGAAATAAATCTATAAAAGATAATAGAACAAGGTTGTATATAGACTTGGGTTCCTATGACTGAGCCCTTCTCTAATCCCCATGTCACATCTATACTCCTAAAAACTTAGAGATGTCATTATGAGTAGGCTGATTGGATTATCTGTACCACGGCTCTTGAGTTCTGAAAGGAATACTGGTAGAGACTGCAGACTAAATTGAACACAGAGTTTACCAGAGTATTTCAAATCTACTACTAAACCAAAAGTTACGTCTGAGGCTGACATGACCCTCTGGATCAGTTTAAAATTGCTTATTCTCATACCCACGTGAACCCACAATTTCTAGATTATTGAGGAATAAAATAAAAATTTGGAAGAGTATAGATCTCCCTAACTCAACATTGCGAATCAGGAAAAGGTACAAAACATGTTTTTAAAATCTCAAACTAGTTTGTGCACGGCAAAGGAAACCATCCACAAAATGAAAAGACAACCTACTGAATGGGAGACGATAGCTGCCAATGAGATATCTGTTCAAAGGTTAAGATTCAAAATTTATCAAGAACTCAGACAACTCAACATCAAGAAAACAAACAATCCAATCAATAAATGGGTAGAGGACTTGAATAAATATTTCTCAAAATAGGACATACAGATGGTCAATAGACATACGTAAAGATACCCACTGTTACTAATCACCATGGAGATGCACATTAAAACCACAATTAGGTATCATCTCACATCTGTCAGAATGGCTATCATCAATACATCAAGAAACATCAAGTGTTGGAGAGGGTGTGGAGAAAAGGGAACCCTCCTGCACTGCTGGTAGGAACGCAGACTGGTGCAGCCACTGTGGAGAACAGTAAGGAGACTCCTCAAAAAATTAAAAATGGAACCCAGCAATTCCACTTCTGTGTATATATCTGAAGAAACCCAACACACTCATTCAAAAATAAATATGCTCACCCTTTTGTTCACTGCAGTACCTATTTACAATAGCCAAGATGAGAAAGCAGCCTAGGTGTCTATCAGTAGAGCCGTGGCTTGTACATACAAAGGAGTATGACTCAGCCATAGAAAGAAGGAAACCTCACCATTTGTGGCGGCACAGATGGACCTAGAGAGTATTATGCTCAGTGAAAAAAAGTCAGTCAAGACAAAGACAAATACCACATGATTTCACTTATATGTAGAATCTAAAGAATAAAATAAACATAACTGAAACAGACTTACAGCCACAGAGAGCGGACTGGTGATTGTCAGAAGAAAGGAGTCTGGGGGACTGGGAGAAAGCGGTGAAGGTATTGAGAAGTGCAGAGCGGTAGTTACAGAACAGCCACAGGAATGTCAAGTACAGCATAGCAAGCATAGTCAATAATACTGTGAAACTCTGTATGGTGCCAGCTGGGTGAAATACTGAGGGAATGCTCTGTTTAGTATACGATTCTCTAACCACTACGCTGCCCACCTGAAACTAATACAAAATAATACTGAATGTAAATATATACATACCTACATACATACATATGTACATACATGTATACTTTTGACTAAATGAAAAAAAAATCTCATAAAACCTCAAAAATTTTCTTGTTTTCTGCCTAACAGAAAAGAACCAGATCTCATAAAATAATTAATAACATAAAGGGTCACACTAAAGTAGACTTGTTTTATGATAGCAGAAATGCAGTGCTGTGTGACTAAGTACCGCAGAAGTCATGTAGGAGAGAAAAGCTGCTCAAATGACTTCATATTGTTTTCATTCATAAATTCAAGGTATTTAAAAAGCCATTAGCCTGACTGGGCGGTGACGCAGTTGATAGAGCGTCGGACTGGGATGCGGAGGACCCAGGTTTGAAACCCTGAGGTCGGCCCTGGCCGGTTGGCTCAGTGGTAGAGCGTCGGCCTGGCGTGTAGAAGTCCCGGGTTCGATTCCTGGCCAGGGCAAATAGGAGAAGCACCCATCTGCTTCTCCACCCCTCCCTCTCTCCTTCCTCTCTCTCTCTCTCTCTCTTCCACCTTCCACTACCGCAGCGAGGCTCCATTGGAGCAAAGATGGCACGGGCACTGGGGATGGCTCCTTGGCCTCTGCCCCAGGGGCTAGAGTGGCTCTGGTCTCGACAAAGCGATGCCCGGGAGGGGCAGAGCATCGCCGCCTGGTGGGCAGAGCGTCGCCCCGTGGTGGGCGTGCTGGGTGGGTCCGGGTCGGGTGCATGCGGGAGTCTGTCTGACTATCTCTCCCCGTTTCCAGCTTCAGAAAAATAAAAAAAAATAAAAAAAAGAAAGAAACCTCGAGGTCGCCAGCTTGAGTGCGGGCTCATCTGATTTGAGCAAAGCTCAGCAGCTTGGACCCAAGGTCGCTGGCTCGAGCAAGGGGTTACTCGGTCTGCTGAAGGCCCACGGTGAAGGCACATTTGAGAAGCAATCAATGAACAACTAAGGTGTCACAATGAAAAATTGATGATTGATGCTTCTCATCTCTCTCTGTTCCCGTCTGTCTGTCTCTATCTATCCCTCTCTCTGACTCTCTCTCTGTAAAAATAAATAAATAAATAAAAAATTGAAGGAGAAATAAAAAGCTTCCCAGACACCAAAAAATAAAAAAAGCTATTAAAGGCCATTAAAGAGTTATTCCTCTAGTACATTTTGGTGAAAATAATCTATCAAACAAGTTTTTTACCTGTCCCCCATGGTGTATCTATATAAATATTTAACCCATGTTCCATATGCTAAAAGTACTTTATGGCTCACACATAAAACATCAGTAAAATCATTTAAATTCTGAGTTAAATTAGAAAAGTTTTCACTGAGCTCAACTTTGTTTTTGCTAGAATCACTTAAAACTAATACGCTTTATTCTAGTGAAGTACTGTTAACAGTCATCTACAACTGATATAAATCCAACTTGAAGTGTCATGCTCTCAGTAAGATAATCTCAACAATAAATTTGAAATGTGCTAACATTTCAGTATAAAAATAATCATAGTAACTAGGAAACAATAATTAAGAGAATATAATGTTCGGTTCCACTATCAACAACAAACACGGTAACGTGCTTAGTGCTTTTTATAAATGACCTGACCCTACACTTGGCATCTTTCGGTTTGCCACAAGGACTTCGAGAATTAACAAATTCTACTTTTGATGAAACTGAACAGAAGTGCTATTTCAAATTTAGAGCCAAGAGAAGCAAGAATTAGGCTTTCAGAAAACTAAAAACTTGTCTCTTAACCACACTGCTACGCACTGCCTTGGTTAAATAAGAAACCACTGGCACACTGGTTATAGTCTTTTATAAACTTTGCCTTGAAAAAAAGGTGTGACTATAATGGGAAAGAATCTGTTTCCCCACTCTCCCGATGTCCACTATGCTGTTCTTTTGCACTTTACAGTTTTACTGGACATTTAGAGAAATGTTATCAATATCTTCTCTATAACAGTGTAATTGTTAAGTCTAATAACTATAAATGAAATCTAACAATCCACAAAGGTACTGGGCAGGTTCTGCTAGAAAGCCACAAGGTTTAAGTGTGCTGACTGCCTGCATGGTCCACGTACATTGGCTGAAGACCAAGCCCTCCTGCATCATGAATATAATCAGGAGTCCCTTAAGGACAGCTGCAGTTGGGAGCTACAGCCCAGGTGGGTTCACAGACTAGAGACTGCGCAACCATGCAGGGCCTGTTCACTCTGCAGTCATGAATCAAGATGACACTGTGATGTGAGAACACCCTTAGTGACTAATCCAAACTTATTTTGTATTCTAGTATTTTAAGCAAAGTGTTCCAAACACTTTCTTTTCTAGGTATATCTGGGCTTTGAGGAGAAAAAGAAAAATTAACAAGTAAACAGGCTACTTGGTTCCACTGAAAATTATGATTTCCAATCTCAGAAGGCCTACAATGCCATTAGATACAAGTCCCAACCACATTCTCCCTGATTCTCACAATTATTACTGACCCTATGCTCCTTCTCGCCTTACACAGAGTAACAAGGCCATATAAGACAGCACGCAGGTTTTTCCATTAGAAACATCGTAAACTTCACCGCAAGTAAATGCTTACTTGAAATGGCTGGTTTGGAACTTGATATCTCTCCAACAAAGATCAGCTCATCATCATCATCCTCTTCCTGATTTTCTTCTACTTTCTTCTGCCATGGTTCTAGTTCTTCTTCTTCACATTCCATAAAGAGTTCTGCCATTTTTGAATTATCTAATTTTCAAAAGGTGAGAAGCAAATTTTACTTTTAAATACTTTTTTGCAATATATAGTATGACAATTAATATAAATATATACTTGAATAATCCTAACAGCAATTACTGAAGTGATATTTGTAGTTAGTAAATGGTATCAAAATTAAGAAACTCAAAATTCAATCTCTAATGTCTAAACTAGTATAAGTTAACTAGCCAGAAAATGCATAACAATACCTATTTACAGTGGCCCACAAATTCTAGGATCAAATACAATCAAACCGAGTTTTAGTTTTATAACTACAATGATTTATATCTATAAAAAAGATTGTACCTATTATCTGAAAAAACACCCCCCCTCAAACTTCTGTATTAACAAAAGCGAGATAAACTAAGAATAAGAGACAGCAGGTGGGAGATACCATATTTCCCCATGTAGAAGGCATTTTTTCAAAAAATTTGGAGTCTAAAAACTGTATGCATCTCATACAGTGGTTGTAGATTTTTTTACTTGCATTTCCTACCTTTTTGACAGTGATGAGGAGTTGTAAGAATTTCATGATGAATAAAACTTGAGTTCAATAACTTTATGTAATACATTCCCCCTCCCCAAATTTCGGACCCCAAAATTAAAGTGCGACTTCTACATGGGGAAATACAGTAATAGAAAAACTGAACCAGACTGAGGAACACCAGGTACAGAGCAAAGCAGGAATGAAGTTCTATGATGAAAATAGAAAATATTAAGTGAGGCTTATTCTATACTAGGGCAGAGCTAAACATTGCTCATATGAAGAAACTAAGCCAAGGACATACTGTGAAATATCATCAAAACTACAAGTGCTAACCAAGCACACAGAGCTCCTCATGATTGTTTTGGTGCCTTATTCTTTTTCCTGTAAGATTTTACTTATTCATTTTAGGGGGAGTGGGAATGTGGGGGGAAGGGGAAGGGAGGGGGAGGGAGGGGGAGGGAGAGGGGAGAGGGGGGAGAAAGAGAGAGAAGAAGAAGAAGGAGGAGGAGGAGGAGGAGGAGGGGAGGAGGAGGAGGAGGAGGAGGAGGAGGAGAGGAGCAGGAAGCATCAACTCTCATATGTGCCTTTTCCAGGGAAGCTGAAGGTTTCAAACTGGTGACCTCAATGATCCAGGTGGACGCTTGATCCACTGCGACACCACAGTTCAAGCTGTGCCTCATTCTTAAATATGGATGAGCATTAGAAACATGACTAAAACTTCTAACATGAAAGACAAAAGCAATAAAACAGAATAAAATATATTCAATAAAATATTAATATAGAGGGCAATAAAAAGATTATAGAGAACATAACCAACATTTTTAGAGATGAGACAAGAATGTTGTAAAAGCAGCCAATAAAGGCACAACTAAGTGGAACAACAGATGAATGTTGTTCCTTCCCCCACCCCCTCTTTCCCTTCCTCTCTGTCTCTCTAAAAATAAAAAATCAAGCCTGGCCTGGACAGCTCCGTTGGAGTGTTGTCTGCAGTGTGGAGGCCACCTGTTGGATTCCCTGGTTAGGGCAGGCATATACTGGAGCAATTTGATGTTCTTTTCTCTCTCTACCTGCCTCCCTCCAAAAAAAAAAAAAAAAAAAAAAAGGTAATATGCAGGAAACAGACTATTATAGAAAAAATTCATTAAAAAATCAAATGCCACAGTTGTCTAAATGTCCCATAAGTGGAACTAAAACATATATATACAGGGGTGGGCAAAAGTGGGCTTACAGCTGTTTGTATGGAAAATAACAACAATTAATAAATAATACTATAATAAACTGTTTCGCGTGGCCACAACTGTAGACCTGGTTTCGTCCACTTTGTGTGTGTATATATACACATGAGATTGTTAGAAAATTAATTTCAAAGTTACAACTCATCTAATAAAAGTTTCAGAAACAGAATGAGAAAGGAAAAGGGATATAATCAATGGAAAAAAATATAAGAAAAATTTCCAGTTCTAAATTATATAAATCTCCAGATACAAAGGGCTCACCAGGCCCTGGCCGGTTGGCTCAGTGGTAGAGCGTCGGCCTGGCGTGCAGGAGTCCCGGGTTCGATTCCCGGCCAGGGCACACAGGAGAAGCGCTCATCTGCTTCTCCACCCCCCTCTCCTTCCTCTCTGTCTCTCTCTTCCCCTCCCGCAGCCGAGGCTCCATTGGAGCAAAGATGGCCTGAGCGCTGGGGATGGCTCCTTGGCCTCTGCCCCAGGCGCTGGAGTGACTCTGGTCACGACAGAGCGAGGCCCCCGGATGGGCAGAGCATCACCCCCTGGTGGGCGTGCCGGGTGGATCCCGGTGGGGCGCATGCGGGAGTCTGTCTGACTGTCTCCCCGTTTCTAGCTTCAGAAAAAAAAAAAAAAGACAAAAACAAAGGGCTCACCAGCACCTGCCATAATAATTAAGGGAAAAAAAACTACAGTAGAGGGACCTATTGTGAAATTTCACAACTCTGGAGATAAGGGAATATTGTAACAACTGAGAGAATGAGAGTGGAGAGAGAGAAGAAAGTTAGAATATTGTTTTCAAAGGTCATAGCAAAAATAAATTATTTCAATTTAGAATTCTACACCCAGCCAAGATTTGTGTTAAGCATAAGGTACATATTCTTTCATTACGAATCAAGACCAGAAACACCAGACAAAACTTACCTCCCATTCACCCTTTCTTAGAAAGAATCCACCAAAATGAGACTTAACAAGGAGGAAGACCCAGGATACAAAAAACATGACATTTAACAGAACACAAAGACAAAGGAAAGTCCCAGGACAATAGCTTTTTAACAGGTCTAGAGAGCAACCAGGCAATACAGAGCAGAACATTCCCCCTAGGAGAAACGTGTCCAGGAGGAAACACACACACACAAACACACACACACAAAATTAAATTGTTAGCTTACCTTACAACTTTTATCATGTAGAAAACTGAGGTAAGAGGCTACAGAAGGGTATGAGATGACTTGGCTAGAGACCTTAACTCAAGTCGGCAAATTTTAAAAAATGAAAAATTTAAACTGCTGGATAGATTTTTAAAAAGAAAAAAAGGTAAAGGTATCCATAACATATTACTACCATAGTACTATGGTTATCAGGGAACAATATATATTATGGTCATAATAATAAAAGTATAAAATATGATTTAACCAAACCTTGATATATAATTTACAATGGGAGGTGCTTGGCGGAAGGGTAAATATAAGAAAACTAAAATCTTTATATTGCTTAATAAGAAAATCATTAGCTAATGGCTAAAACTGAATTCAAGAGAGCATAATGGATGTTTTAAAATTTTATAAATATAAAAATAATTATTAGAAAAACAGCTAAACAAATAATATTGGCTGCCTTGAAAAGACACGGGGTACACAGGCCCCAAACACATTCACGCCATGAGCGTACACCCCTCTTCTGCTGTTTCACACCCTTCAAGAAACACTGGCTATGCAACTTTTAACTTTCAGATTGTCTTTTTAAACCTATGCCTGAATTGTTTTGGTTAAAAAGTATTGGGGAGCACCTAAATTAAAATAATAGCAAAAGGGATGGATAGAAATGGTGCTAGATACATGGAGTGAGATGTGCATAGGGAGCTAAACAATAAAAATAAAAACAAAACAATAATTCCAGGGTTTTCGCTTAAATAGAAATATTTTTTAGACAATGATATATTTCATTTATCTTTTAAATGCAATAATAATTTTTAAAGGTAACTTTACTAGATTAAAATAGTATTTCTCCTTTTAACACAAAATTAAAAGGTACTATGTAAACACAAGGATTGCACGTAAAAGAACACCTTAATAAATCGGTGTTAAAACAAACAAACTTTACTAATTTTCCCTTCTATACAGGCATGCCAAAATCATTTCTTGGCATAATGTTGTTTAATGTTTAGTAGTCCACCTATCATAAAACAAAACAAAGAACATTCCCACCCTCCCAAATGTAATAACTTTATCAACTGACCCCTTTCTTTTCTAAACCATATTTTAAAGTATACATATATATACACACACACACAATGCTCTAAGTAGATTTAAAAAGTAATTCATAGTTTAGCATTTGCATATTTTGAGTACTTGAAAACACCATCCTCACTGTGTCCCTTGAAAGCCCTCATTTGTACTGTTTCTTCCATCTCAATAGCTTTCCCCCTTACCTTAAACTGTCCAAATTACTTAAGTATAGTAGAAAGAGCATGAACTTGACATCAAATTGAATAGTTCAAATCTTCTGCACCATTTATAATCACAGACTGGAGAAACTGCTCGGATCTGTTTCCTCACTTCTAATATTGGAATAATATCAAACCTAATTGAAGTGGTAAGGTAAATTCAGGAAAATGTCATATAAAGTACCTAACTTCAAGCAGATATTCAACAAAATATGAATTCCCTGCCCTTTCCCAACTTGGTTCAATTATAACCTCAGTAAACCATTAGACCTTGATTTTCTTTCACCTCTTACTACACTGACAGTCTATTCCATGCAATTCAAGACTTACTGTATATGATCGCAACCTGCTCACTATTCACGTATCTGAACTATACATGTCTAACTCCAAAGTAAGCTCCTTGAGAGTGAAGAACATATTTTCTTTTCCTCTGCATTTCCTCTTACACACAGCAGTCTACTGGATATGCAGTAAGCACTTAACAGATGATCATTTACAGGCTAAGAAATCAGCCAAATCCAGGCAATGTTACCTTTTTAAAAATGAGGAAAAAATCAGTACACCCATGTATATTGATAATTTTTAAAAATCAGTAACATATATGTTCATAGGTATTCCTCTTTTTTTAAAACTAGGTACTGTCACTGTCAATATATTTCAAGATAAGACTGTTGAATAAAAATTATTTAAAGGCATATAATACCATATATAGCATAATTTTATTTAGAAACAATTTAGTTTTTGTCTATATATAAAAAGTTTATGATTATGTACACCAAACCAATATTAGTAATTACCTCTGGAGACAAAGAGCACTTCATTTCTAGTTTAACATTTTATTGTATTCTGTTCTTTCTTACATGTATTAATTTAATAAATGTGCCTACCTCTACCTTTCTCATCTTTTCTTATAAAACAAGGTTGTAAGTACAAAAGTCACACATACTAGTATCACTTGCAGCAGCAATACTTACTTTTTGATTGAAAAGGTTTATTGTCATCCATCAAGTTGCAGAGTCACCTAAACACCAACACATGGCATCAATCAACTTTATGAGTCAATTTAACACCAAATATTGAAACGAAACAGGATTCAGAAATCTTTGGGTTTGATTTCAATCTCCAGCAAACTCACCATGTGACTCCAGACAAGGTAGTAAGTTAGGTCTTAGTTTCCTGACCTAGAACATAAACCTACTATTACAGTAGACACACATTTAATTTCTTTTCTTCCACAAAAAGCTTACTCTTCAAATTTGATGTGTTTGATATACACATGCTACTCACTTTGCATAATTGCTTCATTCCTGAATAAATGCAAATTTAGTAAATCAAATGCTGAATGTATAAAAGCACTTATTTCTTGAAGAAATCTGCTGAGTTACTTAATTACAAATATTTGAAAGGTATTCCTTTGTAAAAATGAGTAATTACCCTTTAATATGTTTTATTAAATCTGAATTACAAAATGCTAAGTGACATTAATCTTTAACTGTTATTTTTCACACCGGAAATAAAGTATAAGTATTATTACAACAAAAATGTTCAAAGAAATTTTTAGTTTTGTTTATCAGAGTAGTTGGATAAATTTGATAATAGATTAAGTGATTATAAAATAATTACTCATTGTCTAACCAGTGGTGGTATAGTGGATATAGTGTCCACCTGGGACGCTGAAGTCCTAGGTTCGAAACCTTGAGGTTGCCAGTTTGAGCGCGAGATCACTGAACTGATCCTATGGTGGCTTGAGCAAGGGGTCACTGGCTCGACTGGAGCCCCCCCCCATCAAGGTACATATGAGAAAGCAATCAATGAACTACGAGTTCATTGATGGTGCTGCTACTACGAGTTGATGCTTGTCATCTCTCCTTTCCTCTGTGTGTCTTTCTCACTAAAAATAAATTACTCATTGCCTTCTGTGTTCAAGTACTGTGCTCAGTTCTAGTGAAAAAAATTAACATGAATAAATCATAGTCTTGCCTTCAGAAATTTACAATCTTAAATGTCTATGATTCTTTGGGCTTCTAAAAAAGGTGGTAAAACATCACTAAAAATTTTTGTATTCTTTAAAACAGATTTGTGTTCTGAATTCTCATGCACAAACCATGTTTTTACATATAAAATAAACATTTAAAAACCATTTCAGTTATAAAAAAATAGACATTTCACACTTTTCTTTATCCTCAAACTGCAAAAGGAAGCTTTCCTGATTTTTCCAATTCCAAATTTTCTAGACTGAATTAGATCAAAGAGGGGGATAAACTTTAATTCCAGAAGAAATTACTGCTATAAATGTTTGAATTAACTACTTTAACTCAATTATTTCAATAGTTATCACCTGTCCTGAAACTAGAATTGAGGTAATGCATATGTCAAGTAGATAAGTACATGACAATTCTTGATCAGCATTAAGGACCCCACTACTGATGCCAAAAATACAGAATATTAAGAGTCACAACTGCATAGAACCGGAGGCACACAAAGGACACTTTTATTAAATGATCATATAAAGTGTATCTATGGATGCAAATACCTTAAAACTAGTACCAAATGTATAAACAGTATATATAAACATGTCCTGTCTACTACCTATGACTATGGAGATGGCTTTTGGGACCCATAACAGCCACCAAGGAGCTTCAATTAATACAAACACAAACACTCCAAAAAGTCAGAAATCTTCACATGCCATTTAGAATCACAACTTCAGTCTAAAGCTATGTTATCCAACAGGAGAGCTGAGCCCTCCACTACTATTACACACACACACACACACACACACACACACACACAAATCTCTGAAGTCATCACCTCAAAGTTTTGGTGGCAAGGCAAGGAATTCTGTAGGAGATTAAATAATCTGTTAGAGAAATGAAACATTCAGCAAAATGTGCAGTAAGATTCTTGGTTCTCACATAATAGCAACTCCAGAGAGTCTCTAGGTTATGTAACTCAGAGTTGGCATGGAAACAGGCTGAAGAATCAGAACTCTTCATTTCAGTGGCTGACCCAGGTAAAAACACTATGTCCAGGTTTACTGCTCGTATTGGAGGGGGCTGAGTCCCAAGTAAGGGACTTCCAAGTAACTGACAAGCACCGCTTGGAACACACTCACTCAGTTTTTAGAGACTGCCTATATATTTCATGTGGTTTTATTTATTTTTAAAATTATTTTTATATATTTATTCATTTTAGAGGGGAGGGGGGGCGGGCAGGAAGCATCAACTCCCATAGGTGCCTTGACCAGGCAAGCCCAGGGTTTTGAACCGGCAACCTCAGTGTTCCAGGTCGACGCTTTATCCACTGCACCACCACAGGTCAGGCGAGACTGCCTATATAAATAATTATAATTCTTATTTAGATAGTTTTTGTTTTCAGGTTTAGATATCTAAAATCCAACATTCTTAAGAGCTTATTCTACAAAAAAGTTTTAAAAACATTAATTGAATAGTTCAAATGGTAAACTTCATGTGTATTTTACTATAAGAAAAAATAGTTAAAAATTAATAGCATTTCACACCCACTAGGATTGCTATAATAAAAAAGATAATAACAAGCGTTGACAAGGATACGGAGAAAAGGGACTCTTCATATACTGCTAGTGGGAATATGAAATTATGCAGACACTGTGGAAAACACTTTGGCAGTTCCTCACGAATTTAAACAAAATTACCACATGACTCAGCAATTCCACTCTTGGCAAAAGAGAACTGAAAATGTCCACACAAAAACATATACACAAATGTTCATAACAACATTATTAGTAATAATCAAAAAGTGGAAACAAATCCAAATGCCTTACTAGTGAATGGAGAAACAAAATGTGACTTATCTATACAATGAAATAATATTCAGTCATAAAAAGAAAGCAGTGCTGATACATACTACACTATGGAAGTGAAAGAAGACCATATATTGAGCATACAATAGAGTAAAGAGTCTCTTTAATAAATGGTGTTGAGAAAACTGGACAGCTACCTGCAAAAAAAAAAAAAAAAAAAAAAAAAGAAACAAGACCACCAACTTACAACATTCACAAAAATCAACTCAAAATGGATAAAAGACTCAAATGTAAGTTGCAAAACCATAAACATCTTGGAAGAAAACATAGGCAGTAAACTCTCCGGTATCTCTTGTAGCAATATTTTTGCTGATTTATCTCCACGGGCAAGTGAAATAAAGGACAGTATGAACAAATGGGACTATATCAAACTAAAAAGCTTTTGCACAGCTAAAGACACCATGAACAAAATAAAAAGACAACCCACACAATGGGAGAACATATTTGCCAATACATCTGATAAGGGGTTAATAACCAAAATTTATAAAGAACTTCTAAAACTCAACACCAGAAAGGTAAACAATCCAATTAAAAAATGGGCAAAAGAACTGAATAGACATTTCTCCAAAGAGGACATACAGATGGCCAAAACACATATGAAAAAAATGTTCAACATCACTAATCATCAGAGAAATGCAAATTAAAATTACAAGATATCACCTCACACCTGTCAGAATAGCACTCATTAACAAATCAACACACAGTAAGTGCTGGCGAGGGTGTGGAGAAAGGGAACCCTCCTGCACTGCTGGTGGGAATGCAGACTGGTGCAGCCTCTGTGGAAAACAGTATGGCGTTTCCTCAAAAAATTAAAAATGGAACTGCCTTTTGATCCAGCTATTCTACTTTTAGGAATATATCTTAAGAATACCAAATCACAGATTTAAAAGAAGATATGCACCCCCATGTTTATGGCAGCATTGTTTACAATAGCCAAGATCTGGAAGCAGCCCAAGTGTCTGTCAGTGGACGAGTGGATTAAAAAGCTGTGGAACAGCCTGACCTGTGGTGGCGCAGTGGATAAAGCGTTGACCTGGAAATGCTGAGGTCACCGGTTCAAAACCCTGGGCTTGCCTGGTCAAGACACATATGGGAGTTGATGCTTCCAGCTCCTCCCCACCTTCTCTATCTGTCTCTCTCCTCTCTCTCTCCCTCTTTGTCTCTCTCTCTCCCTTTCTCTCTCCTCTCTAAAATGAATAAATAAAATTAAAAAAAAAAAAAAAGCTGTGGAACATATACACAATACAATACTACACAGCCGTGAAAAAGAAGGAAATCTTAACTTCTGCAATGCCCTGGATGGATCTGGAGATTACTATGCTAAGTGAAATAAGCCAGGCAGAGAAAGACAAGTATCATAGGATCTCACTGATATGTGGAATCTAATGAACACAGTGAACTGAGGAACAGAATAGAGGCAGAGGCAGGGTCACAGGGAGCAGAGGGACAGATGTCAGAGGGAAAGGGGATGAGAGAATGGGATCAGAGAAATTATATATACATAACACAGAGATACAGATAACAGGACAGCAAAACCCAGAGGGAAGGGGGAGGGAGCTAGGAGGAGGGGGCAAAGGGGGTGTAATGGGGGACACAGGGGTGGGAGGTGAGGGTGTTATATTGAGTGGGACACTTGAATCCATGTTAACACAATAAATTAAAATAAAAATTTTACAAGACCACTTATTGTATGATTTCGTTTATATGAAATATTCAGAAACAGTGAACTCATAAAGACAGAAAATAGAATAGTGTTTGCTTAGGCCTGGGAGGAAATGAGGAGTGACAATGAATGGGTATGGGATTTCTTTTTGGAGTAATAGAAATAGTTCTAAAATTGTTTGTGGTGATGTTTGCACATCACTGTGAACATACTAAAACCTATGAATTGTACACCTCACATGGGTAAACTGTATGCTATACACGATTTCAAAAAACCTGTTAGAAAAGTAAGCCAATATAAGGCTAGGAGTGGTGGAGTCACTATATGGACTAAAAGAGAAACCAACAAAGCGATGAGCAAAGCCACAGCTTTGGGGGTAGAGAAAGAGAGGTTAGGGACGGGAGACATTCAAGTTCTGATGAGACCATTGAAACACCAAAGCTGGCAGTGCTTGAAGCAAATTACTGACTTTTCAGTCAAGAGAGGGAATAATTGTTCATTTCTAGTTTTATCTACTTTAAGCTAGGTTTCTGGTACTTGAAAAGCAGTAACTTACCAATGGATTATGGCAACATTTTTCCACCAGATCTCTGTGGAAAATATATTCCATACAGTGCAAGAGAGGTCTAAAACAATACATTGTTTTGCTGTCTATCTAAAAAATTAATATTACCATGCTCTGGGGATCACCTCAATGACCACCTTATAACTAAGCTGTCACATAACTTCAGTACTCATGATTTTTAAAATTGAGATATAACATTATATTAGTTTCAAGTGTACAACATAATGATTCAATATACGTATATTACAAAATAATCACCGCAGCTAGTCTAGTTATCATCCATCACCCACCACACAGTAACAATTTTTTTTCTTGTGATGAGAACATTTAAAATCTACTCTTTTAGCAACTTTTAAATATTCAATAGTCTTGTTAGCTCTAGTCACCATTTTGTATATTACATCCCCAGGACTTATTTTTTTAACTGAAAATTTGTATCTTTTGACTACCACCCCCACAATCCCCACCTCTGGCAACTACCAAGCTATTCTGTATCTATGAGTTTAAGATTCCATATATAAGTGAGATCAAACAGTATTCATATTTTTCTGTCTATCCATGTTGCTGCAAATAGCAGGATTCATTTTTTTAATGGTTGAATAATGTCTCATATTGTGTGTGTGAGTATATCACATCACATCATCTCCATTCACCTGTCCATGGTTGTTACCATGCTTTCACTATTGTAAATGCTGCTGCAATAAACATGAAGGTGTAGATGTCTTTACAAGTTGAGTGTTTTTGTTTCCTTCAGATTAATATCCAGAAGGGGAACTGCTGGATCCTATCGTACTCATTCTTTTTTCTATTATTACTACTGCATTGTCATCAAGTACTATAATGTTTGCTGCTACTGGCTAACAAAAGATCAGAGGGAGAGAATACCTAAATGATGAATTTGCACTAAACAAAGGGACAAATGACAGTATGCTTAGCTATAGAAATGAAGGTATTGAAAATGTTCAAATAGAAAAATTGTGCTATTGTTTAGATACGAATTATAGCCATGAAAACCTCAATAAAAAAGGCGGTAACTTTGTTTCATCAAAATATATTATTCACTCAATGGATTAAATTTGATTCAGGACTCAGAGCGAGTTGGCCGGGGTGCTGAGGATGGCTCCATGGCCTCCTTCTCAGGTGCTAAAAAAATGGCTCCTGATGCAATGAAGGAAGGGTCCCAGATGGGTAGGCATCACCCCATATTGGGCTTGCCAGGTGGATCCCAGCCAGGGTGCATGCAGGGGTCTCTGCCTCCCCTCCTCTCAATAATTTTTTTAAAAAAAACAAAACAAAACAAAAGCCCAATGGAATATTTCACAGATCCAGAACAAAAATTCCAAAATTTATATGGACTTAAAAAGAACCCAAATCGCCTCAGCAATCTTGAAAATGAAGAACAAATTAAATATGAGCCCTGGCTAATAGGCTCAGTGGTAGAGCCTCAGCCCAGCGTGTGCCTGTCCCAGGTTTGATTCCCACATAGGAGAAGCAACCATCTGCTTCTCTACCCCTCCTCCCTTCCCACAGCCATGGCTCTATTGATTCAAGTCCATCGGCCCAGGTGCTGAGGATGGCTCCCTGGAGCCTTTGCCTCAGGCACTAAAAATAGCTCAGTTGAGAGCAGGGCTCCAGATGGGGGTTGTAAGGTAGGTGCTCGTCTAGGCACATGTTGGAGTCTATCTCCCTTCCTCTGGACTTGGAAAAGAAGAAAAATAAATTGTAATTTTCATTAAAACTTTTTATATAAATATGCATTGGGGTTATTATTGCTTTACATAAATTATATAATATATATTTATTGTTTCTTCTTTTTTCTAAGTGAGAGGAGGGATATGGGTTCTGTTGTTGTTGTTACTGGTAGGTATGGTTCTAAATGTCCTCCAGAATAAGGACAACAAATGGGAGATAAGAGGAGGTACAGATAGAAGTATCCCTTCCCCCTTATTCACCTTTTCAACTAAAAAATGCTGATGCTGTGTAGTAAAGCACTGGGTGGAAGAAACTGGATTGGACTAGGAAACTAGGTTGAACAGGTGAAGCTGAAATTTGGGACCCTTCCACATCAAATCTTTTTTTAATGGACTATTCAAATTTTTAATATTCTTAAAAATAATATTCAAATTTTAAAGGTTGAAAAGATATGAAGGATCAAAAATAAAAATATAAAGGAAAAGGGAATGGGAAAATATTTCTATTTTTTGGTGGGGTGAGTCTCCTTATTTATTATCCTTAACCACCTCACTCCCATGTAAAGTGTGGCATAATACAGTAAATTAAACACTGAAGAGTTAGAAGACACAGGTTTAAGAACAGGTTGTATCCAGTTTTACCCATTTTAACTTCCACAGTCTTCTTCTTGAGATTCTTCCCTCACCTTCCAAACAGTTCTATGAACACCTCACAAGTCCACCCCAAAATAGGTAAAATCAATGACATAAAATGCAAAATACAATTACAGCTGAATTTGTAGCAATATTAAACAATCAAGGACACACAGCCTTCAGTTCCTTTTATTAGCAAATCAGTGCTTTTATAGGCCCAGTGAAATCTATACTTATGGAGACAGTTTGTTTTCACAGTAACCCCTAAAGCAGACATCTCAGAAACGCCAAAACGTGACTTCTGCAGCTTAAAATACTATTTCTTGGTTTCAATTTTATGTTTAATAGCACTACAAGACATTAAAAGTCACAGACCAAAACTGAAAACAAAAGGCAAAATGTAATTCCACATATTAAAAAGAACTAAGAAATCGTTGCAAACAAAGAGAATCCCATGGATGAAGATGTCCTGCGCCTGTAGAAGCTGGTACACTTGACATTTTATTCTGATTTTTTCCTTAATAAAAGCATTAAACTTGAGGTAGATTACGAGGAACTCCCTCCATATATAGAGAATAAAACCTCAGAATGAGATAATTTTTCCCATTAAGTATAAACGTGCAAAGCCCACTGTTAATAAACTGTCTACCTAATGCCACGTTTCTTCTCGGGACTCTTCTGGACAATAACGGAATGGAGCACGATTTCTATGACGGAGTAGCAAAATCCCTTCTGCAAGAACGAGGCTGTGAGCGCTTCACAACCAGTAACCTGGGTGGGAGCAACCCTGACAGAAATGATGGGCCCAAGGGGCCCCGAAGCCTGAAACTTCGCAGCCTTCCCTGGTCTCTGTCCCTGACTTGAGAGACCTGAGGGGAGTCGGGTCTCGCTAACATCGCCATCAAATATACAAAAGCCCAGAGGGAGCTGCCCGCAGACAGCAAAGCTCAAACTCGCCTGGGACGGAGACGCGCAGCCCGCGCGACCCCGGCCCGAGTGCCCGCCAAGCCCGGCGGCGGCGGAGCTGCCTGCCCGAGACCCCTCCCCCACCGCGGACGGCGCAAGATGGAGGCCCACCCGCGGCCGAGCGGCCCCTCCCCCGCTCCCCGGGCCCTCCCGGCGACCCCAGCCGCCGCCAGACCCTCCACTTGCCTCGCTCGCCGCCAGGTCGCCCTCGCCACCCTCGGAGCCAGGCGGTCACGGCCACCAGCGAAAGCCTTCGCCGGCGTCCACGAGGCGCAGGCGGGGCTGGGGTTGGGGCGGGGGGCCCTTACCACGAGCGGAGCGGGCCGGCCAGCCTGGGACTGTAAGGAGGAGAAAGAGAAGGAAAATGAGGAGCGCGAGGGCACCGGGCGACAGCCGCAGGGAGAGCTGCAGCCGCCGTGACTCCCAGCGAGGACTGAGCGGCCCCAGCCACTGCGGAGGCGAGGGCTGCGCGCGCTGCCTGCTGGGTACACCCCGACTCCTCCGCCCGCGACGCCAGCTCCTCCGCGGCGGCCCCCCCCCCCCCCCCGCTCCAACCCACGCACATCCGGGTTTCTTTTCTAACGGTTGCCTGAGGGCGGGCGCGGACCTGTGCGTGACCTGATACGCTTTCGGCGGCAGGGGCGCTCTGGCCATGGGTCGGGAACGGGGATTGCGGACTGCACGTCAGGGCGAGAGCTGGGCGCTAATGCGGATCCCCTCTGCGACCCTGCTGTGCAGTCAGGGTTGCAATTCCAGAATTCGGGCTGCACAGTGTCTGAGCACGCGGAAACGTGAATTCGGGAGCCTACGTGTGTGTAAGGGATAAAGGCACCGATGAAAAAAAAAATACTATACCCGAGAGATGAAGATCTAAACTAGATGAATACAGGGAATCCAAGTCAAGTTATTTAGCCCTGGCCGGATGGCTCAGTTGATGTTAACAGCGTCGTCCCAAAGCACAGAGGTTGTCAATTTGATTCCCAGTCAGGACACAGACAGGAACAGATGAATGTTCCCGTCTCTGCCTCTCTCTCTCTCTCTCTCTCTCTCTCTCTCTCTCTCCCTTCCTCTTTCACTAAAAATCAATTAAAGATTTTAAAAAAATCAAGTTATTTAAATGGGTAATTTTACTAAAATTGTTCTAAACATGGTTTTGCTTGCATGTTATTCCTGACATATCGATGTCTATAATCATTATTAAAATGTTAGGGGAAAGTATGTTTACAAGAAAAACATTTACCAAGATACTGTTTGCACCAACATTTTCTAAGAATTCTGTTTTGAACGCTAAAAAAGTTTCCTCTCCCCATTTTCCTCACAAGTTCTGTGACATGAGTGGTCCTTCTCTCAAGAGTTACCCACACTTAAAACCTTGCTATAATAGTTGCTTAACAAAGACGCAAGTTCATTGAGTCACTGAATCCTACCAATTTTATTTGAGTTTCTTTTTTCTTATCTGTACTTCACTTTGCTAATGGCCCTGAAAATAAATTTTATAAGAAAAGACAGTGAATAATCAAAATAAAAAACGTGGAATGTTAAAAGTTGCAAAATCTTGTAGCATTTATAGACTGCCTCCCACCTCTGGGCAGGCTGATAAGAAATACTAAAGTTAGTTTCTCTCTCTCTGTCTCTCTCTCATATCTGTCCAATTTTCTAAACACCATCTATGGAATAAACCAGTGGTGGGATTCAAATAATTTAACAACCAGTTTCTCTGCCCTAATGACCATTTTAAGTATAAAAAAATGACATGCGGAAAGGTAGTTTATTATTTCATGCATTTAATACTTAAATAACAATAAAAGGTACACAAAACTAGATTATAAGAAAGTTTTAAAATATTAATGAAAAAATATTAAATCATACTTGACAAAAAAACAAAGCTGTTACTTAAGATAATTCCATATTGCTGTTTGGCATTTTTTTTTTTTTCCTCACAAGTTCTGTGGCATTAGTGGTCCTTCTCTCAGGAGTTATCCACACTTAAAACCTTGCCATAATAGTTGCTTAACAAGACGCAAGTTCATTCAGTCACTGCAATTTTTTTCACCTATGTAGATGGAATGAACATTACTACAGGCACTTAGAAGATGCTGTTGTGCAGATGAATGTTAAAAAGGAGTAAGGAATGTAAATTTGTGATTTCCACATTGGGCAGCTGCGCAGGTGCCCACCTTAGAGAGAACCCTGATTACAAGTGCCATTTTAACAACCGGTTCCCCAATCTCAACAAGAAAATTAGGTATCAGTTCTGCTGAACTGGTGTGAACCGGCTGAATTCCACCACTGGAATAGACTATTTTTACCCCATTGCATGTCTTTGCCTCTTATGTCAAATATTAATTGACTATAAGGGTGTGGGTTTATTCTGGGTTCTCTATTATGTTCCGTTCATCTCTATGTCTGTTTTTATGCCAATACCATGCTGTTTTGATTACTATGGCCTTGTAATATAGCTTGAAATCAGGTTGCATGATTCTTCCAACTTTGTTCTTCTTTTACAAGATTGCTGTGGCTATTCGAGGTCATTTGTGGTTCCATATAAATTTTTGAAATATTTGTTCTATTGATAGTTCTGTGAAATACATTATTGGTATCTTGATGGGAATTGCATTAAATCTATTGATTGCTTTGAGTAGTATGGACATTTTAATGATGTTCTTTCTATCCATGAACATGGTATATATTTCCATTTACTTGTATCTTCTTCAATTTCTTCTTTCAATGTCTTATAATTTTCAAAGTACAACATTTTTACAACCTTGGTTGAATATATATATTTCTAAGTATTTTATTCTTTTTGAAGCAATTGTAAATATGATTGTTTTTCCTTTATTTATTATTATTACTATTTAGAGAGAGAGAGAGGGAGGAAGATACAGGAAAAGAGAGAGATGAGAAGCATTAACTCGTAGTTGCATCACTTTAGTTGTTTGCTGATAACTTCTCATACGTACCTTGACCCGTAGGCTCCAGCTGAGCAAGTGACCCTTTGCTCAAACCAGCAACCTTGGGCTCAAACCAGGTACCTTGGGCTTCAATAATGGCCTTTGGGCTCAAGCCAGTGACCATGGGTCATGTCCATGACCCCACACTCAAGCCTGTGACCCTGCACTCAAGCTGGTGAGTCTGTGCTCAAGCCGGTGACCTTGGGGTTTTGAACCTGGGACACTCTCTCCACTGTGCCACCACCAGTTAGGCGTGTTTTCCCTTTCTGATAGTTCATTATTGCTGTATAATATTGCAACTGATTTCTGGATATTTGTTTTGTATTCAACTTCTTTACTGAATTAATTTATCAGTTCTAGTAGTTTTTTGAAGTAATATTTAGGGCTCTCTATATGCAGTATCATGTCATCAGCAAATTATGACAGTTTTACTTATTTCTTTCTAATTTGGATGCCTTTTATTTCTTGCCTGATTGCTGTGGCTAGGACATTCAGTACTATGTTGAATAAGAGTTGTGATAGCAGACATGCCTGTCTTGTTCCCAATCTTAAGGGAAACTTTTTTAGTTTTTTCCCATTGAGTATGATGTTGGCTGTGGGTTTGACATTAATTGCCTTTTTATTATTATTATTATTATTATTATTATTATTATTTTGCATTGTGGTATGTTCCCTCTATTCCCACTTTGCTGAGAAATTTTAACATAAAGGAGTACTGGATTTTATCAAATGTTTTTTCTGCATTTATTGATATAATCATGTGATTTTTTATTCTTCATTTTGTTTATTTGGTATATAATTTTTATTGATTTGTGGATGTTGTATCAATTTTGAATCTCTAGAATCAATCCTGCTCCATCATGGTGTATGACCTTTTTAATGTATTGCTGGATACAGATTGCTAATGCTTTGTTAAGGATTTTAGCATCTGTGTTCAGCAGGGATATTGGCATACATTTTTTTCTTTGTAGTGTTCTTCATCTAGTTTTGGAATTAGGATAATGCTGGCCAAGTAAAATGAGGCTGGGAATCTAGGTCACCTTCTTATACCATACACAAGAATAAACTCAAAATGGAGGAAAGCCTTCAATATTAGACTTGAAACCATTAAAACCCTGGAAGAAAATAGAGACAGTAAACTCTTGGGGCTGGGTGAGGTAGGTGGAGGGATTGAACAAAAAAGGAAGGAAAAAAGAAGAAAAAATTTATGGACATGGACAACAGTGTGGTGATTGCTGGGGTGGGGAGGAAGATGGAGAAGGGAGTGGGGGGATACATGGTGATGAAACAAGACTTGACTTGTGCTGGTGAACGCACAATACAGTGTACAGACGATGTGTTGTAGAATTGTGCACCTGAAACCTATATAATTTTGTTAAGCAGTGTCACCCCACTAAATTCAATTAAAGAGAGCCATCTCTTTAACGAAGCATACCTCAGACAACCTATTTTTTCTCGTAGCCGATATTTTAAACTTTGTTTTAACACTGAATACTTGATTGTAATTCTGTTTTCATGCATTTCTTTCCTTTTTCTAAATTCCTGAAGCATCTTTGTTTCCATAGCAACCAGCAGTAACAGACACATAGGTACTCAGTAAAGGTTTAATGAATAAAAGACGATGAAAGCCAATGAAAACACTTAAAAATAATGCAGATGGATGAAGCTTCCAACTACCAATTTACAGAAAAAAGAGTGCAGAAAAAAAAAAACTTAAATGCCACCCCAAGGAAAAAATCAGCATAATCATGAGAGGGAAACCTCTTTAGAACAAACAAACCAGTTTCTCTAAAAATAAATTGCAACAGGGGTAAAAGAAAGATGGAGGAGAACCAATAATTTAATGAAACTTAGAAGAAGAAAAAAAAATGTCCAAAGCTTTCTCCTTTGTTTTCAGTGGGAAATTTAGAACTTGCAAATCTATAGCCCATGATAGGGAGTTTTACCTCAGTCCCACCGCTCTCCCTCTTCCTCTCTCTCAGGCCAGGCCAGATCTGTCTGGATCCCCTGCTTTTCCAGGAGCCCTTAAGTAATAAAATTTATCTCAGATTTTCTCAGTGTATAAAGTGTCAGGAGCCTCCACATTGAGACTAAAATTAGGAAGGAAGAGGGTCAATGATGCCTCAGTGGGATAACCAGAAAATATTTATAAACCAAACAAAAATTATAATCCAATTTATTATTTTTTATTAATAATATAACAGCCAAAGGGACCAGAAAACTCTGGTCAGCAAGTCTTTTCATAAAAGGAAATGTACACAAGAAGCCAAATTATAATAAAAAAAGATGCCTGGTGAGAATGGAATCCACACATGGAACCCTGGATGATTTTGACTACTGTATCCTTAAAAATTTCCCCCAAGCTTCTAAAAACAAAAACAAACAAATAAAAAACACTCTTTAAAAAAATTACTCATAATTTATTTATACGGGTTCTTTTTGTTGTTGTTGCGTGAGAGATGCAGAGAGTGAGGGACAGATAGTGACAGACAGGAAGTGAGAAAGATAAGCATTAACTCGGCCCTGGCCGGTTGGCTCAGCGGTATAGCGTCGGCCTGGCGTGCGGGGGACCCGGGTTCGATTCCCGGCCAGGGCACATAGGAGAAGCGCCTATTTGCTTCTCCACCCCCACTCCTTCCTCTCTGTCTCTCTCTTCCCCTCCCACAGCCAAGGCTCCATTGGACCAAAGATGGCCCGGGCACTGGGGATGGCTCCCTGCCCTCTGCCCCAGGCGCTAGAGTGGCTCTGGTCGCGGCAGAGCATCGCCCCCTGGAGGGCAGAGCGTTGCCCCTGGTGGGTGTGCGGGGTGGATCCCGGTCAGGCGCATGCGGGAGTCTGTCTGACTGTCTCTCCCCGTTTCCAGCTTCAGAAAAATACAAAAAAAAAAAAAAAAGAAGCATTAACTCATACTTGCAGCACTTTAGTTGTTCTCCTATGTGCCTTGACTGGGGGGGTCTCCAGCTGAGCCAGTGATGGGCTCAAGCCAACAACTATGGGGTTATGTCTATGATGCCACACTCAAGCTGGCAACCCCATGCTAAAGCTGGTGAGCTCTCCTGCGCTCAAGCTGGACGATATTCAAGCCAGTAACCTCAGGGTTTTGAACCTGGGTTCTCAGTATCCCAGGTTGATGCTTTACCACAGTGGTTCTCAAACTCTTTGAAGTCGGGGCACATTTAAAATCCTACAAATAATTGTAGGTGCACTATATACAAATTTCTGAGAAATATGTTATAATAATTAAGTCAAATATTAAAGAAAAAAAAATAAAGTCCAAGCGTGCTTTTATGGTAATTAAACATAATAAATATGACAAAATTAAATTTATTCTGACATTAAAAAACATTTTTATGTTACATTTTTTGAGTTATGCTTTTTAGACTTTGTAAAAAGAGGGGTTAAAAAAATTTAAAAATGACAAAAATGTTATCTTTTTATATAGTTAGATACATTCTTAGTAAGACTTACTAAATTCGGCAGGTATCAGTGCGAATGCGTTAAGTTTTTTCATTCTTGTGTTTATGAGAAACATGAGTCTGATGTGTCCTAGCGATTTCTTCAATGTTTGGGCATATATTTGAAAGGCAAACTCTCATTTCCTCGTCAATACATTGAAGAATTCCTCTCTTTTTACTCTTAATTGTGTTGAGGGTAGAAAATCCTAATTCACATAAATAGGATGTTGAAAATTGTAGTAAAATGTTCAAAACTTTTTTTTAGATATTGCCACATATTCTTCTTTTGTAGAAATCCAACAGGCTTCAAGAGACAATTCCTTATGTTAAATCATCAATCCACCATCAGTGGATATAGCTGCCAGGTCTCCTTCTGTTAATGTTAAACCAAAATCACTTGAAGCTTCCATGAATGGGTTTATAATCCAATCACATAGTTCAGTGTTAAGTGATGGAAAATAAGAACCCAATTTTTCTTCTAAACTTATTAAATGTTCAACTATTATTGGAAGTGTTTCATTTATGCAGGTGTTATTTACCAATGGAAACATTTCCAAATTACCTTCAACAGCTTTTCTTTTCCAAATCTGTAGTTTTCTCTGAATCGCTTTCATTTTGTCAGTGGATGTGAGAATATTTTCTTCTTTCCCTTGCATGCTAGTATTCAAAATATTGAGCTGCTGAAATATATTGGCCAAATACTGTAACCTGGCAATCCAAAATTTGCACCAAAGGAGGTTACAAAAATGTAACTGTTTCATCTCTTCAAAAAACACAAGAAGTTCTTGTCATAGCTCATGTACATAAGTGCTATGTGTACACAAGTACTTTTCCCCTTGACAACCACCTCATCTCAGTGTGTAAAAGCAGCAGTCTGTGTTGTGAATCCATATCAATACAAAGCTTTTCGAATAAATGCAATTTGACAGGTCTTGTTTTAATAGAGTTTACCATCTGAACAACTTGATCTAAAACTTTTCTTAATTTTTCTCCCAATGTTTTTGCCACAAGGCCTCCCTATGAAGAAAGCAGTGAGTTACGATAACATTCTCATTTTGTTTTTTTACAAAAGATGTAAGACCCTTAACACAGCCTACCATGGAAGGGGCGCCATCTGCACAAATACCTACACACAACTTCTATGTTAACTGCCATTTATCACAATAGTTATTCAAAATGTTAAAAAGTCTTCACCTTTTGTAGACACACCTACTTCTTTGCAAAAGAGAAACTGATTTACTATTTGATCTTCATTAATAAACTGGATGAATGTTAAGAGTTGCACCATGTTGGTAATGTCTGTTGACTCATCAACTTGCAATGCAAAATTTGAATACTGAAGCTTATTACTGCATACATTTTTCTCGATATCAGAAGACATTTCTATAATATGTCTGTGAACTGTATCGTTGGACAGAGGAATCTTGCTTATTTTCATTGCTGCTTCATTTCCTAGCATTGTCATTACCATTCTTTTGCATGAAGGCAAAATAAGTGACTCACCTAAAGTATGAGCTTTCATTTTTTTGCTATTAGTTCTGAGACTTGATAAGAAGCGATTTGAGCTTTATCAGAAACAGGCATAATGCTTTTAAAAAAATTTGCCGATTTTGTTCGCTGTTCAGACAATCTCTTGAAAAAACTTACAGATTCATCTTGTAAATTAGAGTGTATAGTTTTAAAATGTTTACTAGGAAGCAATGATTCATTTGCCATTTTACACCCACATACTAAACATAGTGATAAAGGATGATCTTCACTTCCGGTCCAAATGAAAACAAAGCTTAAATAACTTTCATTATATTTGCGAGTAGGCCATGATTTTGCTTTCTTACTTGCACTTAACTTTTGCTCACTTCCAGAATCAGATTCTTCAATATTACCCTTATTTTTGAGAACTCTATCCATTTTATTTGGGTGTATTTATCTAAAAATAATATAATGATGTTTTAGTAATAAATATAATAATGATGTGTTAACAAAAAGAGTGGTATTTCCGTAATGAAATAGCATAATAGAGTAACTATATTTATTTTCATATCTGGGCACATGCTGTGAACTAGCGCAGCTAGTAATTCCAGGTCTCGAGTGGGAACGGTGCGGAATTAAGAAAATATGGAGTCAGGAGGGCCCTGTAATTGCTGCTGGCAAGAATAAAGTGTGCCCAAAAACTGCATCTTGCTTTATTTATAGGGCAAAGTGAGGCCATTAGCAAATCTTAACTTTACACCAAACAAAGGATAGAAGAAACTTGCCTCCAGTCTTTCTGGGGAACATGGGGGGTAGTGTAAACAATCCAGCACCACAGCTTAACAGCCTTTTGCAACCTAATCAGGCAAGTGAGGTGGGGGTTTGGGCAGATTGTCAGTTTACAGCCAATTTCCAACACCTCTGTCCCCCCAAAATCTAAACTTCAAAACCCTGTTGGTTTTTTGGTCACCAACAGGCACATATTTCTCTGGAATAACATAGGGTGCACTTGGAAATCTTCTAGGGTGCACACTTTGAGAACCACTGCTCTATCCACTGTGCCATGGCCTGGTCAGGCTTAATTTGGTTCTTTTAACTAACCTGACATGTGTTCCTTTTTTTTTTTTTTTTTTTTTTGTATTTTTCTGAAGCTGGAAACGGGGAGAGACAGACAGACAGACTCCCGCATGCGCCCAACCAGGATCCACCCGGCACGCCCACCAGGGGGCCACGCTCTGCCCACCAGGGGGCAATGCTCTGCCCCTCATGGGCGTCGCTCTGTCGCAACCAGAGCCACTCCAGCGCCTGGGGCAGAGGCCAAGGAGCCATCCCCAGCGCCCGGGCCATCCTTGCTCCAATGGAGCCTCGGCTGAGGGAGGGGAAGAGAGAGACAGAGAGGAAGGAGAGGGGGAAGGGTGGAGAAGCACATGGGCTCTTCTCCTGTGTGCCCTGGTCGGGAATCGAACCCGGGACCTCTGCACGCCAGGCCGACGCTCTACCGCTGAGCCAACCGGCCAGGGCATGTGTTCCTTTTTTCCTTTCCTCTTATTTTATTTTTTTAAGGACAGACATTAAATCAGGATTTAGTCCTGTAAGTACTTTCTGAGAATTTTTTTATTTATTTTGTATTATTTTTTTAGAGAGATAGAGACAGGAAGGGAGAAAGATGAGAAATATCAATTCTTTGTTTCAACACCTTAGTTGTTCATTGATTGCTTTCTCATATGTGCCTTGACCAGGGAGTTTCAGCAGAGCAAGTGACCCCTTGCTCAAGCCAGTGACCTTTAGGCTTAGGCCAGCGACCATGGTGTAAAGTCTATGATCCTATGCTCAAGTTGGTGATTCCAGACAATTTTTAAAATTAAGATAAATTCACATAAAAATAACAATTTTAAAGTGTACAATAAAGTGATTTCTAATATATTCACATTATTGTGTAAAACCACCACCACTATCTTACCCAGATCATTTTCATCATCCCAAAAATGAACTTCCATAATTGTTAATATACACTCCCAATTACTCCTAGCTACATTGCCTGGAAATCTTTAATTAACTTTGTTTCTCTACATATTCACCTGTTCTGGACATTAAACATAAGTGGGATCATATAATATGTAGCTTTTTGTGCCTGTCTTCTCTCAGGATATTTTAGAGGTAGGTTTATATAGGTGGTAACATGAATCAGTAATTCGTTCCCTTTGATGGCTCTATAATATTATATTGTGTAGGTATACCATTTTTGGTTATCCATGTTTCAGTTGATAGATATTTGGGTTGTTTCCACTTTTTGGCTATCCTAAACAATGCAGCTATGAATGTTGGTGTACAATTTTTAAATGGCATTGAGATATAGCTCACATGCCATACGACCACCCTTTTTAAGTGTATAATTCAATGGCTTTTAGTAAAATCACAGATCTGTATGATGACCACCACAGTCAACTTCATAGTATTTTCATAACCCCAAAAAGAAACCCCATGCGCATTAAGTACCGTGCCCCTCTCTACCCACGCTCTAGTTTACCTCAGCCCTAGGCTACCGCTAGTCTGCTTCCTGTCTTTATGGATTTTCCTATTATGGACACTTCATAAAAATGGAATTACAATATGACATCTTTCCTGACTGGCTTTTTTCTTTTTGCATCATGTTTTTAGGGTTCATCCATGTTGTACTTTATTTCTTTTTATGGTAAAATAATGATTCATTGCATGGATATACCACATTTGTTTATCCATTTGTCTGTATATAAAATAAATATTAAACATATTAAAACTATTGCATAAGGCCAACCGACTATTTTATTTTATTTCTCTGTGCCATTGAGCGACAGCTGCCACTGGCATGGTCCCAGGGCTAGGATGCAATCAAGGGTTTTCTTTCAGCACCAGTTACTAAATCCTGGACCCACTGCCCAGGGGAGGACCTGTGAAAGTGCTGACAAACCAACTAGTTTTAATGATTATACGATAAAAACCTAAAAAGGCTAAAAGAGTTGTTCAACATCACATAAGGGGCAAGAGAAAAATGACAAGCTAAATACTATAACTTAAGTTTTCTTTTTCCAGTCTAATGTTTTCCCCATTTCTACTCAATGGTCCAGCATTAAAACTTTTCCCGTTCTGTTTCTCATCCCATCAAAAATAAAGATGTCAAGTCTCGAAATGCTAAGGTTACAGGTTTGTTCCCCAGTCAGGGCACATAAGGGAAGCAACCCATGAGTACCAGCTAAGTGGAATGACAAAATGAATGCTCCTCTCTTTCCCTTCCTCTCTCTGTCTCTCTAAACTCAACCAATAAGTAATAAAAAAAGATATCAAGTAGTAGATCTGATAGAGTAACCAAAGTTCCCAAGAATGTATGTTTATTCTGAGTGAGCCTTTTAGAGGAACGTCCTTACAGAACACTTTAGTGAATGGAAGAATTCAATGCTGGAAAGACAGGATAGGTAGCTTTAGAGACATTTGGTATGTAGTAATAATTACACCTGTGGATAAAAAAATTACATTGCACTTATTGTGTGCCAAACACCACCCTCAATAGTTTATAAATATTAATTATTTCATACAACTTTATCAGGGAAGTACTATTTTTATCATCCCCATTGACAAATGGCACAGAGACAGTAAGTACTTTGTTTTCAGTCATGCAACACAAGTGATAAAGCCAGGATTTGAACCCAGGCATTGTGGGTCTGGAATCTGGAATCTTAGCTGTTATACTCTCCTATATCTTTATATTTTCAATAAATGTATGTTAAATGAATGAATAAATGCATAGATAGTATGAGAGACTTGGATAAAAGATTCTTGGAGAATATCAAATAACAAGGGATACCAATGTTGCCTTAATTTAAACTAATATCCAAAATTTATTAAAAAACTCAGGCAACTCAACACCAGAAAAGCAACAACCCAACCAAATAGTGGGCCTGAATAGGCACTTCTCCAAAAAGAACATATAGATGGTCAATAGACATACGAAAAGTTGCTCAACATCATTGATTATCAGAAAAATGTAAATCAAAACCACAATAAGATACCACTTTACACCTGTCAGAAAAGCTATCATTCAATAAACAACAAGTATTGGCAAGGATGTAGAGAAAAGGGAATCCTAGTGAACAGATTGATACTGCCCCTATTGTAAACAATGTGGAGTTTCCTCAAAAAATTAAAAATGCAATAGCCTTATCACCCGGTGATTCCACTTCTGGGTATGATCTGAAGAAACCCAAAACACTCACTGAAAAGAATATATGCAAACTTGTGCTCATTGCAACATTATTTACAATAGCCAAGCTATGGAATCAACCCAAATGTCCATCAATAGATAAGTAGATAAAAATGTACTGGTACATATACACAGTGGAGTATTATGTAGACATAAAAAATAATGACTTCATACTGTTTGTGATAACATGGAGGAACATAAAGGGTATTATGATAAATAAAGCCAGACAGAAAAAGACAAATACCATATATACCATAAGTGTATTTTTGTACACTAATGAACAAAATAAATGAACAAACAAAATAAAAAAACAGACTTATGATACAGAGAATAAACTGGTGGACGTTATGGGAGAGCGCTATTTGAGGATGGGGTAAAAAAAGTTATGGATTAAGAAGTACTGATTAGTAGTTACAGAATAAGCATGGGGGTGTAAGGCAAAGAATAGAGAATATAGTTAACAATATTATAATAACTATCTATGGTGCCAAGGTTGCACTTGAATTATGGGAGGAAGCACTTTGTATCCTATATGTATGTCTATTTGCTGTACTGTACACCTGAAATTGCTACAAAAAAGTGTTGAATACAACATGTAATTGGGCCCTGGCTGGGTAGCTCAGTTAGTTAGAGCATCATCCTGATAAACCAAGGTTGTGTATTCAATTCCCAGTCAAGATCAAGAATCAACCAATGCCCCTGCCCTCCCTCCTCTCCCTCTAGAAGGTGATGGAAGACAATTTGACTTTGGCTGATGAGTATGCAACATAATTAAATGTCAAAATAACCTGGAGTTGTTTTCTCTGAACATATGTACCTTGATTTATTAATGTCACCCCATAAAAATTAATAATAAAAAAATTTAAAAAATAATTAACCAATGAATTCATAAATAAGTGGAACAGCATATTGATCTTTTTCTTTCTCTCTCTTTCTCTCCCTTCCTCTTTCTGAAGCAAATCAATAAATAAGATTAAAAAGAAATAAAAATAAACCCTGGACAGTTGGCTCAGTGGTAGAGCATCGGCCCTGCATGTGGAAGTCCCGGGTTCATTTCCCAGCCAGGGTGCACAGGAGAAGCACCCATCTGTTTCTCCAACCCTCCCCCTCTCCTTTCTCTCTCTCTCTCTCTTCCCCTCCTCCAGCCAAGGCTCCATTGGAGCAAAGTTGACCTGGACTCTGAGAATGGCTCCATGGCCTCCTCCTCAGGAGCTTGAATGACTCTGGTTGCAATGAAGCAACACCACAGATGGGCAGAGCATCACCCGCTAGTGGGTTTGCAAGGTGGATCCCAGTCAAGCGCAAGTAAGAGTTTGTTTCTCTACCTCCCTGCTTCTCACTTCAGAAAAATAAAACAAGCAAATAAATAAATAAATAAATAAGAAAAGTAGAAATAAATAAAAAAACTTATGGAGGGCACCAAAGAGTTTTTATTTATATAGGTTATTTAAAATAATATGTGTCATATTAAAATTAATACTGAGAATTTTAAAAATATTTATATATCAACATATTTTAGTAAAAAGTCTATTACATGTTAACACATATAACATAATTCATATATGGTAATTATGATCATAATTGTGACTAACAGTTGGTACTAAATATCCTATAGACATTAAAAGGTAATAAGAAAACATTGTGGGTGACATTATATCAACAAATTCAATAGAATATATGGAAAGGACATATTTCTTGAAAAAAAACAAATCACAAAAACAACACAAGTAGCAGAAAAATCTGAATATCTTTATATCTATTAAACAAATTGAATTTGGTATAATCTTCTTTAAAAGAAAACTTTAAGATCAAATGGCTTGCTTCCCCACTGAATAACACCAATCTTACAAATATTTTTTTTTTGGAAAACAGTGGAGGAGAGAGCACTGTCCAGCTCATTTATGAGGCTATAATAGCTTTAATACAAAAACATTATAAAGATATAAAAAATAAAATAATGGAAGATATTATTCACAAACAAAGAGGCAAAACTCCTTAACAAAAAAATAGTAAATAAAATAAACAGATATATGAAAAGAACGGTACTTCAAGACTAAGTTTTATCTAAGAATGCAAGGTTAATTTGACATCCAAAAAAGTCAATCAGTGTAACTCACCTTATTAAGATGGTAAAGGAGAAAACTCATACAATCATTTTGATAAATGCAGAAAAAGCATGTGACAAAATTCAATAACCATTCCTGATAAAAATTCTCATAAAGTTAGAAACAAGAAGAAACTTCCTCAAATGAATAAAAGGCATCTATACATAACCTCTAGATAGCATCATAATTAATGGTAAAAGATTAAATTGATATTTCCTAAGGTAGGAACAAGGCAAGGACACCACTATCATCACTTTGGTTCAACATGGTACTGAAGATTCTACCCATTGTGAAAAGAAAGAAAAAAATAAATTGTAGGCATTAAGATAAAAAGAAGAGGTAGAAGTATCCGTATTTATAATAATATTATTATTAATGTGGAAAATTTCATAAAACCTAGAAAACAAATATTAGAATCAGCAAGAGAATTTAACAAGGTCACAAGATACAGGATTAATGTAGAAAATCAATTGTATCCTTATACAATAATAGCAAACAATTGGAAAACGAAATTCAAAAAGTAATTCTATTTACAATAGCCTTAAAATATAAAATATTTATGAATAAATTTAATTAAATTCTTCTACATGGAAACTATAGAACAAAGCTGAAACAAGTTAAAGAATCCCTAAATTTGGAGATATGCCATTTTCATGAATCAATAGTATTTTTGTGATAATTATCCCCAAATGATCTATAGATATAACATAAACACAAGCACAACTCCAGCCTATTTTTTTATCTTTAAAATACATCATTGAGAACATAAAAAAAGAAGCCCAATACTAGGAGAAAATAGTCACAACACATGTAGCAAACAAAAGACTAATATCCAGAAAAAAATATATATCCACATACACACTCAAAATAAAAGGACAAAACAATATGGGCACAAGATTTGAATATACACTGGAGAAAAGAAGATATACAAATGAACAATAATGTCATGAAAAAATACTCCACATCATTAATCATCAGAGAAATATAAATTAAAAAGCACAGAGAAGTACCAGCACATACCCATTAGAATAAATAAAAATTTAAAAACTGATCCTACCATGTGTTAGAAAACATGTGGAGCATCTGGAAATCTCATATTCTGCTGATGGGAATGAAATGTGATACAAACACTTTAGAAAACAGTTTGAGTTTCTGAAAATTTTAAACATAAATCTACTCTATGATCCACCCATTCAATTTCTAGGTATTTACCCACAAATAATGAAAACGTATGTCCATATTAAAACTTGTATGCAAATGTTCATTACAATTTTATTTATAATAGCCAAACTGAGAACAAATCAGATAAACAAATTATTGACACATGGAACAATATAGATGCATCTTAAAATCACCATGATGAGTGAAAGAAGCCAGAAAAAGGTACATACTATGTGATACCATTTATGTAAAACCCTAGCAATGCAAAATAATCTGTGGGGTTGGGGATGGGGGGAGAGAAGCACAAGTTTGAGGCATGAGAAAAATTTTGGAAGTGATGGAAATGTTTTATATCTCCCTCTCTCCTTAAACTTATTTTTCATTCTGCTCCTCTACAGAATTTTATCTTAGTGAAATATAATTCTATATTTGAAAGCCTTTTAATTAAACATTCTCAAATAGTTCTATGCAATAAAATCTTAGGCATTTTCTCAAGCAAACAAATTTTAGGAAAAATTCATAATAAAGTAGAGAATCCTGGAATTATAGTTTGGAGATGTTAGACTATATAGAGCATTCATCTAGCATTTACTACCTTAAATGTCTAAATAATTTATCTATATATTTTTTTATTTTAAAAGATGATTGGAGAGATTCCAAGATGATGATGGAGTAGGTGGACATTCCAACTTCTACCTCCTAGGACCAAATTGGATTACAACTTAATTTGAGAACAATCATCTTGAAAAACCAATTTTGGACTAAACAAAGAAGATTCCATAACCAGGGATCACAGAAGAAGCCACATCGAGACTGGTAGGAAGGGCGAAGACAGGAACAAGGCTGCCCCACTCCCAGAAGCTAGCGGCTGCTGTGGGTCGGGAGGGACCCTCACTGTTGGGAGGTTCCCCCTGAGAGTGTGGGTCCTCAGCCCCAGGCTAGGAGCCCCAGACTACAGCCTCAGAGCATAGAAGAAGTGCCCAAACAGCATTTGGTGGTGAAAAGAACTCACATTTCTCTCTGTGAGAAAGAAACGGGAGCTCTTTGGGACACAGGCTCCATCTTAAAAGGCCAGCACAGAAAATCTCATTCACAGCCACTTACCTGGGGCTCTGGCAGGGGAGGGCTGAGAAGACTAGCGTTGTGTGAGGAAAATGTGAAGTTGGTGGCCCAGGGAGAGACAAGGTGGGGGACAGCCACTGGAACCCTTGTGTTGAGTCATTCTCCAGTGCTGCAGTCGCCATCTTTCTTAGTTGGAGCAGTTGCCACCCTGCGACACCAGCCTGGGGAAAACAACTGCCCCGCCCTCGGAGGTCTCTCCTGCCCCAGTTATGGAGACTGGATCGTTCTGAGAAGTCAGGCAGGAAGCAGGGGTTGCTTCGGTGACTCAGTTTTCCGGTGTTGAAGCTGGAGCTTTCCCCCACATGCTCCCGAGCCTATCACTGGTGTTTCCTACTCACAGAAGACTCAGTGGAAACTGTCTGGAGTGTGGGCAGACCACATCTCTGGGTCTCAGAGGCCACACTCACCAGACTCAGGGGGGGGGGTCCGCATCCTCCTGAAGTCTGTGAAAAAACTCTGGACAGACTGACACCTGGGGTCAAGGGTCGGAAGCTACACCACCGCCCTTTCTAATGCCAGAATTACTGCAAGCTCTACTCTACCACAGGTTTGTTCAGTGGCCCAGCCCAACTAGCAGCCAGCAGACAGAGGCTTCAGGAGGCAGGACTTAGGAAACCTCAGTTTTTGCGAACTTTCTCCCAGGTCCAACCTGGGTGTGTGGCTTTGTATCTCCATGTGCACCTGGGCTCAGCAGAGGCAGCCAAAGACTCTGGATTGTTTGTAGCTCTAAGAAGGCTGCTGAGGGCCAGTCACGGGCAGTGTTTCCCATTGATCTGTGCCAGGTTCTCTCCAAGGAGACCCAGGCCTGGCACATCCAGTGGCCAGCTGCAGAGAGCATAGATTCAGAACCTAACCACCCTTGCTGGCAACATGTCCTAAGGGAGGGCTCATCAGACACCAAGTCCAGCTGAAGCAAGTTGTTCTTTCTGTGGTCAGCACTAGCAGAGTGGCTCGAGAGCATTGAACAGGGCCCAGGTCTTGGATATCCTACCCTACTGGGCTAGGTTCCACAGTGGGAAGGGAGAGAGGCTTGGAGTACGGACATTCAAGGTGAGGGTCTCCTGGAGCCTATTATTGGGCCTGGTCAAGAAGCTTAGCCACTGTCTGGAAGGGGCACAGTCAACCCCAAGAGAGGCCTCTCTTAGTCTTTATCCCTGAGACTGGGGGCTTCCCAGCTGGAAAAAACTTCTGCAGACAAGATTTTTGGCTCCACTCAATCTGAACCTGCTGCTCACTTCACTGGGGAGAAATAGAACTGGAATATACCACAGTGGCTGAGAGATTAGGCTCTGGAGTAGGGGCCACTGTCCCCATACTGAGCTCCTGATCAAGAGACCCCTAAAGTAGAGGGTCCCACTAACATTGTGTTTCCAACCTCATCTGCCCTAACCCACCAAGCTTACAATCTGTAGAGGGGTGATTGGGTGAAGCCAGTCTGAGCCCAAGCTAAGGTCTTTCTACAGAGGACTCTGTGGGAAGACCAGGCAGCTTCAAGAGGAGGTGGAGTAGCTAAAGAGTGGAGGCAAATATTATGGAGCTTGGGGTTTTTATGTAACTGCTGTCACCTCTAAGCAGGAGGAAGCTGATCCTGATATACAGGTTGGCTCTCCCACGCTACCCAGGCACAGTAAACACAGACAAAACAGTGAACAGAGCAGTACAGGTAGCCCAAGGCAGGCTAGAAACAACTGCCAATACCAACCTAAGAGGAACAAGAATCAATACAACTAGTAATTGGTGGCAGATGCACCAATGCTAGACTCACATACCTACAGAAACAGCACACCTAAAGGAGGAGTATAGCAGGGGTCAGGCACTGTGGAGAATAAATACGCCCAACAGGACAGACATTGCACAGTGTGTAATATACATGATCAAGGTTGACTCTTAGAGCCAGTCAGCCTGAAGGGATAACCCCACCCATAAAGAGGCCAGCTGTATTCAATAATCACATGCAATAGGAGGGTAAATATTACCCTAAAGGAGCATTCCTAGAGCAAAGATCTCAGATGGCCTAGAAGTCAGTACCACCGAGCACATCTTCCTCATAAAGATGCCACACAAATTTCAAAGTCAGAGCAGAGCTACCTAATACAAAGACAAAATAAACAGACAAAGATATATGACCTAAATGAATCAACAAGAAAAATTCCTTCAAAAATAACTACATGAGCCTTACCAGGTGGTGGTGCAATGAATAGAGCATTGGACTGGAACCTGGAGAACCCAGGTTTGAGGTCATCAGCTTTAGTGTGGGCTCATCTGGTTTGAGCAATGCTCACTGGCTTAAGCCCAAGGTCGCTGACTTGAGCAAGGGGTTACTTGGTCTACTTTAGCCCCTGGTCAAGGCACATATGAGAAAGCAATCAATAAGAAACTAAGGTGCTGCAACAAAGAATCAATGCTTCTCATTTTTCTCTCTCCCTGTCTGTCTGTCCCTCTTTCTCTCTCTGTCACACACACACACACACACACACACACACACACACACACACACAAAGTTAGAAAAAAATAACTAAACAAAATGAAAGTAACCAAACTACCATATGCAGAGTTTAAAATAATGGTTTTTAAGATGCTCAAGGATCTTACAGTGACAATTGATGATCACAATAAAAACTTAAGGAAACACAAGCATAAAAAAATACATTGAAATCATAAAAAAAAATCCCAGTCAAAAATGCAAATACAATATCAGAAATAAAAACTGCACTAGAAGGAATCAACAGCAGGATGGATGAAGTAGATGATAAAATCAGCAATTTAGAGGGAAGATAAATGAAAGCACAGAAGCAGAGCAGCAAAAAGAAAAGAGGCTCAAAAAAAACTGAGAAAACTTTAAGAGACCTCTGCAACAACAAGAAGAGAAACAACATCTTCATTATAAGGGTTCCTGAAGTAGAAGAGAACAAACAAGGGATAGAGAACTTGTTTGAAGAAATTATAGCAGAAATTTCCCTAAATTGATGAAGAAAGTCACACAAGTTCAAGAAGCACAAGGTGTCCCATTAAAGATGAACCCAAGAAGGTCTATACCAAGACACATAATTAAAATGCCAAAGTTAAGAGACAAAGAAAGACTACTAAAAGCTGCCAGAGAAAAGCAATTAATTACCGCCATAAGGATGACATCTGATGTCAGGCCAGAAGTGATTGACAAGAAATATTCAAAGTGATGCAAAACAAGAACCTACAACCAAGACTATCTTATCCAGCAAGGCTATCATTTAGAATTGAAGGAGCAATAAAAAGCTTTCCAGACAAGAAAAGGCTCAGAAAATTTATTACAATCAAACCAGTACTGCAAGAAATGTTAAGGGGCCTGCTACAAAAAGAGCAAGGGAAAAAATAAATCAAGAGAAAGAAAGTTGTAGATTTAAAGAATAAAATGGCAATAGATAAGTGCATATCAATAATAATCTTAAATGCAAATGGATTAAATACTCCAACCAAAAGATTTGGGCACTTGCAATGATAATAAAACTGGACCTGTATATATGCTGTCTACAAGATACCCATCTCAGAACAAAAGACACACATAGACTGAAAGTAAAGGGATAGAAAAAAAAAGATTTCATGCAAATGGAAAGGAAAAAAAAGCTGGGGTAGCAATACTAATATCTGACAAAATAGACTTTAAAACAAAAGCTGTAGTAAGGGACAAAGAATGTTACTACATAATGATAAAGGGAGCAATCCAACAGGAGGATAGAACCATTGTAAATATCTATGCACCCAATATTGGAGCACCTAAATATATAAAGCAGATTTTGATGGACATAAAGGGCAAGATCTACAGCAATACTATAATAGTAGGGGATTTTAATATCCCACTAACATCTTTGGATAGATCTTCCAGACAGAAAATTATCAAAGAAACAGCACCTTAAATGACACACTAGATCAACTGGATTTAATTGATATCTTCAGCACATTTCACTCCAAAGCAGCACAATATACATCTTTTTCAAGTGCTTATGGTGCATTTTCTAAGACAGACCACATGTTAGGACACAAAACAAGTCTCAATAAATTTAAGAAGACTGAAAGCATCTCAAGCATCTTCTCCAATCACAATGGCATGAATCTAGAAATCAATTACAATAGAAAAACTTAAGAACATTCAAACAGTTGGAGGCTACATAGCATGTTATTTTTTTTTAAAGATTTTATTTATTCATTATAGAGAGGGGAGAGAGAGAGAGAGAGAGAGAGAGAGAGAAGGGGGAGGAGCAGGAAGCATCAACTCCCATATGTGCCTTGACCAGGCAAGCTCAGGGTTCTGAACCGGCAACCTCAGCGTTTCCATGTTAATGCCCTATCCACTGCGCCACCACAGGTCAGGCCATAGCATGTTATTAAATAATGAATGGATTAACAATAAGATCAAGGAAGAAATAAAAAATTTCCTTGAAAGAACTGAAAATGACCATGAAACAACCCAAAATCTATGGGACAGAGTGAACGCAGTCTTGATAGGGAAGTTCATAGCATTACAGGCATACCTTAAGAAGCAAGAAAGACCTGGCTGGTTGACTCCGTAATAGAGAGTCAGTCTGGCTTGTGGATGTCCCGGGTTTGATTCCTGGTCAGGGCACACAGGAGAAGTGCTTTTCTTCCCCCCCTTTCTCTATCTATTCCCCTCCTTTCTCTCTCTTTGTCTCCTGCAGCTACGGCTTGATGGATAGATCGCAGATGCTGGCTCCAGGTGCTGAGGATGGCTCCATGGCCTCCATCTCAGGCACTTAAAATAGCTCCGTTGTGAACATGGCCTCAGATGGGAAGAGCATTGGCTCCAGACACGGTAGCTGGGTAGCTTCTGGTCAGGGTGCATGTGGAAGTCTTTCTCTATGCCTCCTCTCCAATAAATAAATAAATAAATAAATAAATAAATAAATAAATAAATAAAGCAAGCAAGCAAAAAAAAAAGCTCAAATAAACTACCTAACCCTGCATCTAAAAGAAGTATAAAAAATACAACAAATAAAGCCCAGAAGAAGTGGAAGGAAGGAAATAATAAAGCTCAGAGTGGAAATAAATGAAATAGAGGCTAATAAAAAAAACTAGAGATCAATGAAACCAATAACTGGTTCTTTGAAAAGGTAAACAAGATTAATGAACCTTTAACCAGGCTCATCAGAAAAAAAGAGAGAGGACTCAAACAAATAAAATTAGAAATGAAAGTGGAGAAGTAACAACTGACATCTCAGAAATACAAAGGATTGTAAGAAAATACTATGAAGATCTATATGCCAAAAAATTGGACAATATAGGCAAAATAGATAAATCTCTAGAAACATACAATCTTCCAAAACAGAATCTGGAATTATAAGACAACCTAAGCAGACTGATTACAACACATGAAATTGAAACAGTTATCAAAAAACTGCCAGCAAACAGAAGTTCTGGACCAGATGGCTTCATAGGCGAATTGTACCAAATATTTGAAGAAGAATTAACACCTATCCTTCTCAAGCTATTCCAAAAAATTCAAAAGGTGAGAAGACTTCCAAACTCATTTTATGAGGCAAGCATTATCCTCATTCCAAAACCAGGTAAAGACACTACAAGGAAAGATAACTATAGGTCAATACCCCTGTGAACATAGATGCTAAAATTCTCAACAATATATTAGCAAAATGGATCCCACAGTACATCAAAAAGATCATACACCATGATCAAGTGGGATTTATTCTGGGGAGGCAAGGCTGGTACAATATTCACAAATCAATAAATGTCATTCATCGCATAAACAAAAAGGATAAAAATCACATAATCATATCAATAGATGCAGAAAAAGCATTTGATAAAACCCAGCACCCATTTATGATAAAAACTCTTAGTAAAGTGGGAATACAGGAAACATACCTCTACATAATAAAGGCCATCTATGACACACCCACAGCCAACATCATACTCAATGGGCAAAAGTTAAAAGCAATCCCCTTAAGATCAGGAACAAGGCAGGGGTACCCCCTTTCAGCACTCTTATTCAAAAACAATTCTGGAAATCCTCACCACAGGAATCAGACAAGAAGAAGAAATAAAAGGCATCCAAATTGGAAAAGAAGAGTAAAACTGTCATTATTTTCTGATGATATGATACTGTACATAGAAAACCCTAAAGCAGGGGTCGGGAACCTATGGCTCGTGAGCCAGATGTGGCTCTTTTGATGGCTGCATCTGGCTCGCAGACAAATCTTTAATAAAAAAAAATAACGTTGGCCCTGGCCGGTTGGCTCAGTGGTAGAGCATCGGCCTGGCATGCAGAAGTCCCGGGTTCGATTCCCAGCCAGGGCACACAGGAGAAGCGCCCATCTGCTTCTCCACCCTTCCCCCTCTCCTTCCTCTCTGTCTCCTTCTTCCCCTCCAGCAGCCAAGGCTCCATTGGAGCAAAGATGGCCTGGGCGCTGGGGATGGCTCCATGGCCTCTGTCTCAGGCGCTAGACTGGCTCTGGTCGCAACAAAGCGATGCCCCAGATGGGCAGAGCATCGCCCCCTGGTGGACGTGCTGGGTGAATCCCGGTCAGGCGCATGCGGGTGTCTGTCTGACTGCCTCCCCATTTCCAGCTTCAGAAAAATACAAAAAAAAAAAAAACCCACAAAGAAAACAAAAAAAACCCCGTTAAAAATATAAAACATTCTCACGTATTACAATCCATTCATTTCCTACTGCTCGTGTTCATGGTTGTGGGTGGCTGAAGTCAATTATTGGATAATGCAATAAAATATTCCAAAACAGAATCTGGAATAATAAGAAAACCTAAGCAGACTGATTACAACACATGAAATTGAAACAGTTGCATGGCTTTCATGGAATTACATTTTAAAATATATGGCGTTCATAGCTCTCTCAGCCAAAGAGTTTCCTGATCCCTGCCCTAAAGCCTCAATTAAAAAACTACTAGACCTGATAAATTAATTCGGCAAGGTGGCAGGATATAAAATTAATATTCAGATATCAGTGGCATTTTTATGCACCAACAATAAACTGTCTGAAAAAGAAATTGAGGAAACAATCAATCCTCTTCACTACTGCAACAGAAACATAATGTACCTAGGAATAAATTCAATCAAGGAGGTAAAAGACTTTTACTTGGAAAATTGTAAGACATTGAAAAAAGAAATCAAGGAAGATACAAACAAGTGGAAGCATATACCATGCTCATGGTTAGGAAGAATAAACATCATTAAAATGTCTATATTACCCAAAGCAATCTACAAATTCAATGCAATTCCTATTAAAATACCAATGGCATACTTCGAAGATATAGAACAAATATTCCATAAATTCATACAGAACCAAAAAGAACATAATACAATAGCTTCACCAATCTTGAAAATCTAGTGGGAGGTATCACACTTCCTGATGTCAAGTTATACTACAAGGTCATTGTACTCAAAACAGCTTGGTACTGACATAAGAACAGGCATATAGATCAATGGAACAGAACAGAGAACCCAGAAATAAACCCACCCCTTTATGTTCAATTAATATTTGACAGAGGAAGCAAGAGTATACAATGGAATAAAGCCAGTTTCTTTAATGAATGGTGTTGGGAAAATTGGACAGGTACATAAAAAAATAAAACTAGACTACCAATTTACACCACTCCCCAAAACAAACTCAAAATGGATAAAAGACTTAAATATAAGTTGCAAAACCATAAAAATCTTGGAAGAAAACATAGGCAGTAAATTCTCTGATATCTCTTGTAGCAATATTTTTGCCAATATATCTCCATGAACAAGTGCAGTAAAGGACAAAATAAAGAAATGGGACTATATCAAACTGAAAAGTTTTGCACAACAAAAGACATCATTAACAAAATAAAAAAACAACCGATTCAATGGGAGAACATATTCATCAATACATCTGATAAGATATTAATAACCAAAAATTTTAAAGAACTTCTAAAACTCAAAACCATAAAGGTAAGCAATCCAATTTTTAAAATGGGCAAAGAAACTGAATGGACACTTCTCCAAAGAGGACATACAGATAGCCTGTAGGCATATGAAAAAATGTTCAGTGTCAGTAATCATCAGAGAAATGCAAATTAAAACCATATTGAGATTCCACCTCACACCTGTCAGAATGGCGTTCATTAACAAAACAACACACAGTAAGTACTGGCGAGGATGTGGGGAAAAGGGAACCTTCCTGCACTGCTGGTGGAAATGCAGACTGGTGCAGCCACTGTGGAAAACAATATGGCATTTCCTCAAAAAATTAAAAATGGAACTGCCTTATAAGCCAGCTATCCCACTTCTAGGAATATATCCTAAGAGTCCTAAAATAGTAGTTGAAAAGAAGATATTCACCCTCATGTTCACTGTAGTAATGTTTTCAGTAGGCAAGATCTGGAAACAGACCAAGTGCCTTTCAGTGGACGAGTGGATAAAAAAGCTGTGATACATTTACACAATGGAATAGTATGCAGCCATGAAAAAGAAGGAAACTTTACCTTTTGCGACAGCATGGATGGACCTGGAGATTATTATGCTAAGTGAAATATGCCAGACAGAGAAAGACAAATATCATATGATTTCACTTATATGTGGAATTAAATGAACGCAATAAACTGAGGAACAAGACAGAAACAGAGACAGAGTCACAGGGGACACCACGACACAGAGATTAAGTGACTTATTTGGAGGTATGCACTTTGTTGTGAGTGGAGTCAAAGGTTAAGACTCGTACAGGTTCTTTCCTGAATCAAGGTGCTAGAAGAATTCATGCAGATTGACCTAGGGTTTGTATATCAATTAAATCCTCTTACTTCATTTCTGCTATATCTACTTTCTTAGACTAATATTTCTTTTTTATTAGGGTAACCTTGATTTATATCATCAAAGGAGTGTTAGGTATACAACATCTGGCTGCAACATCTGTCATTCCATTGATCATCAGACTCATCTTTTTGAATTGTTTTTGTAAGGTCGGTGGATAGGGGGATGGTCACGTGGGGAACCCAGACCCGGGAACTTTGGCTAGGACCACCCACAATCAAGCCCACCAAAGGAAGCTTTCCAGGAACCATTTGGAAAGAAGCGATCGTCTGCCAGCCAGTGAAATTTCACCACGTCATAGTAGCTCCACTTCCCTAGAGGGACCCTTTAAATATCTCCCACGCGGTTTAATCCGTGCAACTTCCCTAGCCTCCATCTTTCTTTCCTCGGGGCCAGGGAACCTTGCCGGGTGGGATGTGTGCTCTGTATTCAATAAAGCCGTTTGCTATTCCAAACTTTGTGGCTCTGGCCTCTTCCTTCCTTCCTTCTCGGCGGGGAAAAATACCTTACAGTTTTACTTCCACTTAGACACTGTTAGGATAAAAGAGACATCAAGCATCTAGGATATCTATCATCGGAAGCAGAACTGTTACAAGTAAAAAGTATAAAAAGCAGTTTGTATTTCCATACAGTGTAGCACGTTTGTTTGTTTTATTTTGAGATTTTCTTTCCTTCTTTCCTTCCTTCCTTCCTTCCTTCCTTCCTTCCTTCCTTCCTTCCTTCCTTCCTTCCTTCCTTCCTTCCTTCCTTCCTTCCTTTCCTAAAAGCAAAAATGGAAAAAATAAATGAGTAAATTTTGAAATGTAAAATAATAAATAAAATTTTATTACATATCCTCCAACAGGTGCAGCAAAAGAAGTGTAGATAACAGTAAATATTTTATCTCCTGACAATGCCGCTTGCTACAAACTATTCTGCTGAATAATCTGATAGATTCCTGGCTATGAGCAGAAAAAGGGTAAGAACTCTGATGATATGTAAAATTGGATTAGTTACAGGCTCCATTCATGGCCTAGCCCACTCAGTTGACAAGGTATGTTGTTAATAAAGCATATTGTAGCACGAGTACATTGTCCTACACTGTGTTTATCTTGTTGGAAACTGTAATTGTCTGAAACAATTTCCTCAGTGAAAAATTTGTTTTATAAAGAACAAAACAATTTAGACTAGTAATAGTTGTTGTTAATGAAGGATTAAACATGGGTTATACTCTATAGCCTTAATAACTTAGCATTGCTGTTAAATTTTGTTTCTGTTCTGGTCCCTGCAAGAAAGCCATGAATTTCAAACCAAGCTTTGTGGGAGAAATAAAGGTTGCCTACCAGAATGTAAGCTCCATGGAGACTGAGAACTCTGATTCATTCATCAGTGTCTCCCTAGCCCATGGTTCTTGGAACAGAGCTTACAATTTTTTGAATTAATAAATGAATCAATGGGAGTATAGGTAAGAGATACAAGTTTCAGGTTCAAGCCAAGTCATTCTCAGATTTCAAGATACAAAAAATTAGAGTAGAACTCAATCTCCAAGGGATTGTGTCTGGTGGGAGGTGGAAGGGGGCTGGAAGCAGACCATAGATAAGTGGCTGAGGATGCCACAACGGCATGACTTTCCTACATCTCAGAATGAAACAGAATTCTTAGCTATAGAATCCTGGCAGGAAACAATGAAGCATATTCTTGGTCTTTGCCTCCCTATCCTCCACTCCTGCATCACCTCATAGGGTGCTGGCATCTTTAAATCTGGATTTTCCTGGGACAAAGAAAAGGGCTTCAGCTCTCTGATTTGCACTAATGCAGTGCCAGGTTGAACAGTCATCAGGTGGGGTTCAGGGACCACTGTGAGAGACTAGCAGAAGAGCAAGGTTAAGGATCTAACAAGCCAGACAGAAGGCTAGGTCTTGAAATGGAGGGGGAATGACCTCTCCAATTGAGATAGTACAGAATCTGGGTGAAGACAGAACAATTTAGAGGAGAAGAAGAGGGGTAGATACAGAAACATTTAGAAAGGAATATGCACTGGCACTTTGAAGTGAAAGAGATGGAAGATGAATGACCTTGTTGGGACTTCAGCCAGAGTCATCTTTCCTTATTTCTTTCTGGCAAAATTTAATGTTGTTTGGAGCCTACTCTGCCACATGGTCTGGGAAGATGATTTCCTTCCACAGAATGAGGGGTGTATTTTGATTTGTCTCATGCCCTTTACTAGGAATTAGTTTAGAATGGGTGTGTGATACAATTTTGGCCAATGGGACCCAAGGGAAATTCTCCTATATGTCTCCTCAAAGAAATTTTCCCCCTTTGTTGAAAGAATGAAAGACAGAGAGAGAGAGAGAAGAGAGAGAGAGAGAGCGAGACTATCACAAGTATGGGAGGAAACATCTTTCTTCTTTGCTGGATGCCCCCATTTGCATCTAATGCCAAGGAATGCTGAAGCATGATGCAGCCCTAGCAGATGATGGCAGGAGATATTATCATCATGCTGAGGACAGTAGAGCAGAAAGAAGAAATCCACTTGGGTCTTTGATGACCTATTTGAGTTATTCAATGAACTAACCTTTGAACCACCTTTCCCCAAGCTTATTTTATGAGATAATAAATTTCTTATTTTTAAAATATCTCCTCCACTTAGGTATTTTGCTGTGTTGATGTCTTGATTCTTTCTAGTAAAGTAAAAAATGAGAGTATGCGTGATACATATGAAGTGTGGGATTTCAAAAGTTTGTAACAGATATATCAACTTTTATCTGTAGTCCTCCTTCCTCTTTTTCTCTCCTCATTTCACCCCTATCCCATCTTACATTCATTGAACTCAGACAAGGTCCAGGAGACGCAGTGTTGGACTCAAAGGATCTTTGACTTCTGATGAACTCGTCTTTATTTTCTGCTCAAGTTTATTGTGTTTAACCCTTTCTTCCTTAATGACATCTCTCCCAGGAGGCACCTCAGTTACCGAGTAATCAGATACCATATTTCCTCATGTATAAGACGCTCCCATGTGTAAGACACACCTTAATTTTGGGGCCCAAAATTTGAAAAAATATGTATTACATAAAGTTATTGACTCAAGTTTTATTCATCATAAAATTCATACAATTCCTCATCACTGTCAAAACTCCCATCCATTAGTTTGTCCTCATCTGTGTCTGATGACGAATCACTGTCTTCATATATTGCCTCATCCTCAGTTCCATCTATGGCATTTGAAATGTCACACTTCTAAGTCAGGCCATTGTGCTGACTTGCTTCTCACGGCCTTCTTCTGCTGTGGCGTTTTCAGTAGGGTCTCTTCTTCCTGTAGCCAGTCTCAGATTGATTTCTCAGTTGGAGGAGGACCAAACTTACGTTCAGTAGCACAATTTCCATTCACTTTTGCAAATTGGATCACTTTTAACTCGAATTCAGCACTGTATGAAAATCTCTTCTGAGTCATTTCTGGGCAAAGCATGGCAAAATGTAACCTACTGTAATATATCGGTAACAAGTGGGAAATAATGAGTGCAAAGACAACAAGCGCGAAAAAGTGGGAATGCAAGTAAAAAATCTACAACCACTGTGTAAGATGCATCCAGTTTTTTGACCCCACATTTTTCAAAAAAGGGTGCATCTTATACATGGGGAAATATGGTATGTCTAAACCCCAAGCCACAGCTTGGCTCAAGTGGGGTAACCCAACTTCAGCATCATTTTGTGTCTGTATCTAGAATGCTTTGCTTCCTCTTAGCATGAATAGAGAAAGAATGAAAATGGTCTAGACTCACGGTTGGGAACTGGCACTGGCAAGAGCGAAGGTCATAGTACATATGAGCTATAGTGTGACTACATTAGATTATAACTCCTATGAAGATGACATAGCACACAGTCCAGTATACTGAATATAGAATTAGTGCTCAATAGATGTGTACTGATTTTAACTGAAACAATTTGTTTCTAAACTGAAGGTCAAAAGTCTTTTTTTTCTGACTCTTCTATTCAAAGAGTGCCTTTAACTTACCACACCCTTTCCTACAAAAACAAAACCTTCAATATTTTCACCTTGATCATCTAAGATTATTTTTATGACATACTTGGGAGCTAGGGGACGGTAAGAAGAGTTTAATTTAATTTACCAGGAAGAAGCAAAGATACAGTTGATCTAACTTGGCTAAGGTCCCAGAAGCTATCTTTGGCAGAGGTGAGGTGGTCCATTAAGTCCACAGTCTCTCAAGCCATTGTTCTGATGTCCCTGTAAATACTTGTGTGTGTTTTTTGTTTGTTTTTTTTTGACAGAGACAGAGAGAAAGAGAGTTAGAGAGAGGGACAGATAGGGACAGACAGGAAGGGAGAGAGATGAGAAGCATCAATTCTTCATTGCAGCACCTTAGTTATTCATTGATTGCTTCCTCATACATGTCTTGACCTGGGTGGGCTACAGCAGAGCGAGTGACCTGTTGCTCAAGCCAGCAACCTTTGGGCTCAAGCCAGCCACCATGTGGTCATGTCTATGATTCCACGCAGAGGTGGATTTAGCGGTGGGCACAATGGGCATGTGCCTTGGGCCCTGACTTCAGAAGGGCCCCACAAAACCCCAACTTTACACTTTTTTCTAATGACATCAAGTTTGGTTTCATATGTGCAATTTTAACATTAATAGTACATAATATTTTTTATTTATTTAAAAATATGGAGTGACGTCACAGAAATGGCGCCGTGAGCAGCACGTCCGACAGATCTCCCCAAAATCTCAACAAATTTGTCAACTAGAAGCAGAAAAATTTATCCTCGGAGCATCCACACTGAAAGCAGAGGGACTGTTGCCCAGGAGGGAATACGCCTGGGGTGAGTAAACCCACACGTGCAGCTGCCCCCGCCGCGTCCCTGGGAGTGCCGGCAACCACCGGCGTGCTCTGAAAAGCCCGGCGCGCGCGCGCGCCCCGAGCCGCATCCCAGCGCCCCGAGCCGCATCCCAGCGCCCCGAGCCACGTCCCAGGGAGTGCCGGCAACCACGGGCGTGCTCTGTGCTCTGAGGAGCCACAGGCGCGCCCCATCCACGTCCCAGGGAGTGCCGGTAACCACCGGCGTGCTCTGTGCTCTGAGAAGCCGCGCGCCCGCGCCCCGAGCCGCGTCCCGGGGAGTGCCCGCAACCACCGGCGTGCTCTGAGAAGCCGGGCGCGCGCCCCGACCCACGTCCCAGGGAGTGCTAGCAACCAACGGCGTGCTCTGAGAAGCCGGGCGCGCGCCCCGACCCACGTCCCAGGGAGTGCTAGCAACCAACGGCGTGCTCTGAGAAGCCGCGCGCCCGCGCGCCCCGGGGAGTGCCAGCAACCACTGGTGTGCTCGGAGAAGCCGCGTGCTCGCGCCCCGAGCCGCATCCCGGGGAGTGCCGGCCACCACCGGCGTGCTCTGGGAAGCTGCGCGCCCGCTCCCCGAGCCGCGTCCCGGGAGTAGCGGCCACCACCGGCGTGCTCTGAGAAGCCGCGCGCGCGCCCCGACCCACGTCCCAGGGAGTGCCAGCAACCACCGGCGTGCTCGGAGAAGCCGCGTGCTCGCGCCCCGAGCCGCATCCCGGGGAGTGCCGGCCACCACCGGCGTGCTCTGGGAAGCCGCGCGCCCGCTCCCCGAGCCGCGTCCCGGGGAGTAGCGGCCACCACCGGCGTGCTCTGAGAAGCCGCGTGCGCGAGCCCCGCGTCCCCGGGAGTGCCGGCCACCACTGGCGTGTTCTGAGAAGCCGTGCACGCGCGCGCCCCGTGACGCAGTCCAGGAGGGGCGCCAAACCTGTCTTTCCTAGTCAGGAGATTCTCTCCGTGGACGGGGCACCTCACCCAGCCATTCGAGCTAACAATCAAGCGTTGGGGGAGGGGCGCGCAGGCAGCCTGAAATACTCTCTGGAGCACAGCTGCGGATCCAATCACTGAAATTAGCTAAACCCACAAAATCTACGCAC